>NW_016107668.1:1301993-1321363 GCF_001604975.1 Cebus imitator
CGATCTCGGCTCACTGCTTCCTCCGCCTCCCAGGTTCAAGTGATTATCCTGCCTCAGCCTCCCGAATAGCTGGGATTATAGGCAGGTTTCACCACACCCGGCTAATTTTTGTATTTTTAGTAGAGATGGGCTTTCACCGTATTGGTCAGGCTGGTCTTGAACTCCTGACCTCAGGTGATCCACCCACCTGGGCCCCCCAAAGTGCCGGGATTACAGATGTGAGCCACCTGGTTTTAACATAAGGACTGTGAAGTACGCCTTTACCTGCTCTCCCTTCTACTTTCCTGTAGGGGAATCTAGAGGGAGAATCTGGATTCCTGCCATTTTCTGAGGCCTGGGAAAGGGCATTAAGGAACATGACTAAACCATGCGATCCTTCACACCAAACCAGCATGTCTTGTAAGACTATTTGAAATACTAAACTTTAAACTTGTGAGGGAAGAGACTTATTTAACATGATATCCTCAGGCTATGTATGTATTTGGCATTCAGTTAATAGCTGCTGACCGCGATGAATGCGTGAGTTAACCCTGGTAGTTGGCAAGGAGGACCCATGCCAGGCACGCTCGTCCTAACAGTGTACCATTCAGTAGTGTCACGTTCATCTCTGGGAGTTACTTAGAAAACTTTTTTTTCCATCAAAATATAATACATTTAGACAAAACAGAAGAGAGAGAAAAAAAGAAATCTTCCCATTCAGAGATTACACATGATTATTGTCACTTTCATCTGGTTTCTTAGAGATTCTCAGCCTTGCTCCTGGTTCGTCTCTTTCTGTCTCTGCTCTGTAAGCTTTTCCTTAATTAATCTTTTTTAATTTTTTAATTTTTATTTTATCCTTGATTAATCTTTAAGCTTACTGCAGATGCTGTTTTCCAGCAGGCTTATCACACAAATGCGATATTCTTGTTGAAAAAATTTTTGTAAAGTCCTTTTTCTTCTGCTGCCGGATCGCTGCCTCACCCTCTTCTGGTTTAGCGTGTCACTTAACTTGAAACGAAACGATGACAGGCTTACGTCTAAAATGAACGCAGTTACTCACGAGACGCTGCTTGGGCTGTTCCTGGGAGGATCCCTCTGTGAACTTCCCGGCCATGGTCTTGGCTTCAAGGTTTAGGCCAAGTTGGGGAACGCGAAGGGTAATTCCTGTCAGCGGTTGCCCGGTTACTGCCGTAGTTTCTGCGCTAAGACCTGCCTTTGCTGAGGTGAGGTTGGGAATCAAATGAGCTTCCCGGTGAAGAACATACAACGCAGCGTATCCAGCCACGGAAGCCACTGGGGACTTCTTTCTCTACACGTTTATGAATGCTTCATGATCACCAAGTTTGACGGTCACAGTTCATTTTCAGGTTTCTTGTATGTTACTCACTAAACTGTTTTTATCTGTGGGATGAGAAATAGCGATAGCGTTTGACCAGATCAGGTCATATCTTTGGAGCAGTTAATGACGGGAGGTATGAAATGTGATCTTGTCAGAGTCGCCAGAGCCTGATGCGTCATGAACGGTGGAGGGCTGTGTGGTCCTCACTTATTTCAAAATCCCAGGCCAATGCCACTGGTCCACTTACCACAGCTTTATTATTTTCTAATACAGCCCTGGTGGTTAGGGGCTCAAAGACTTAAGTCTTCAAACTCTCTCCCTAAAGTAAAGTGTCCAGGAGTGCCATTTGCACCTTCCAGCTAGTATTTGAGTGGAACTTTTTGGTCCCCTGTCATAGATTAAAAATACTGTTGATGTATTTGTTTCAAGTTACTAGTTCAAAGGTTTTTGCTTGTTTTAGTAATATTCAATTTTTTGGAAATTTTCTTCTTAATTGGGCTGAGATTTTGTCTTTTGTTTTGCTTTTGGGAACACCGAATTATATTTAAAAAGTATAAATGAGGGCTGCTATCCACAGTTATAATGGGCCCCCCGGGGGAGAGGAGTAGAGAAGAAAGCTATGCAATGTTTCACTTAGTAATAATAGAAAGACCGAATGTCTTTCGGGAGCAGTGAGTCTCCATGTATCTGGGTGTGGGACAGAAGGTCAGCACAGCTTCTGTGCCTTACTTTTCTTCCCCGGGTGATGTTCCAAGGCGTGGGGAACTCTTTGGACAGTCTGTCTTACATTGTTCCGAAGAATGTTATCTTCAGATCCATTTTCCTTGTTAGAGATTTTGGTTTTCAAATCTGAGAGTGAAGAAACCGTGGGTGTTGAGGCTTCATTCCTTTTAAGGGCCTCGGGGGCTTCTTCACCAAGTCTGTTGGTGTCCTGTTCTGATACATCCATATATTTTTTCTTTTTTTCCTTCTTTAGAAACACTCTTTTTTTCCCCCTGTTTTTTTAGAGACAGGGTCCCTCTCTGTCCCCCAGGCTAGAGTGCAGTGGCATCATCACAGTTCACTGTGGCCTCCAGTGGTCCTTCTGCTTTGGCCTTCCAAAGTGCTGGGATTACAGATGTGAGCCACTGCACCCGCCTGGTGTTCTGATATACTGTGTACTGCACAGATATAAATATTCTGCTGTAGAGGGAAGAAGATTGGGCCAGGAGTCAGACTAGCTGGGTTCTGGGCCAGCTGTGGGATTTAAGGCAAAAATCACCTGCCCTCTAGGAGCCTCTTTTCCTTATCTGAAGACAGGCTTGGAAATGCCTGTTCTGTCGTTGTTGCCACACTGTGTGTGAGGATGGATAGGGCAGCACACTGGATAGTTTTGGAAAACCAAACAGTCCTCCAACCTCACTGTGCACCCAAGGATCTTGTTAAAAATGCAGATTCTCATTCAGTAGGCCTTGGGTGGGGCCCAAGATTCTGCATTTCCAGTGAGCTCCCAGGTGAGGCTGCTGCTTTGAGTCCATACCCCCCACTTTGAGAAGACAGGTTCAGTCAGAAGCCTCCTTGTCAGGTGGGATATTAGTGTCCTGGGAAAGAGGCCGCCCGCCTCAGCACAGAGCTTACCAACACTGGTGTCTCTCAGCCTGCTGGGATGTGGACCCCTGGGGCAGCAGGGCCGGCAGGGACGGCTGAGTCCTCAGTATCCCTGGAATACCCAGTGCGGTCATTTTCTATGTGTGCTATGAGGCGAACCCACTCAGGAGGTGCCACAGTGCTCACAGACCTCTCGCTGGCTCTGTGGACAGGAAGGTAGGAGGAAGGGATGCGGGGGCAGGGGGAGGTGGAGGCGTGAGGGGAGGTTTGAGGACCTGGGGTTCACGGGCAGGATTTTGTTTTGTCTTGGATGGAGCAAGCTGCCCGAGGGCCTGTGTGTCCTCTTTGTCCCCCCGAGGTTCCCCTGCCGTTGGTGGATGGCCGTGACTCCCTCCTCCGGCACCCAGCCCTCTTTTTGAGCTCAGAGTTATGCCCCTGTGGTTCTGCTTAGAAACGTGAGTGGTCGGCATTTATGTTTACATACCTTTAACTTTAGATGCTGTTCTTTGTTTTTTTTTTTCTCTTTTCTTGTTTCAGAAACTTAAAAAAAAAGCTTTCCAAAATGTCAAAAGAACTGATATGTAGGTATATTTACAAAAAATGCCTCCGTATTATTTATTATCATTTATCTTTCCCCTTGTTGCATGTCAGAAGGGTTTCATTTTGTTCAGTGACGTGGCCCAAAGCTGGTGGACAGTGGGAGCTCAGAATCCCTGTTGGCTATTCAGTGACTTGACGACTGACCACTGCTCCTTTTCCCTTTGTCCGCTAGATGTTTATTCTTTTCAAGAAGAAGAGCCTGTTTTGGACCCTCATCTGGCCAAGCACTTGGCGCATTTTGGAATCGACATGCTTCACATGCATGGGGTGAGGCCTCCTGTTTCCATTTCCACCGTGCATGGGGCGGGGATGGGGAAGGACACGGGAGCTGCTTGGTTTATTTCCCATATAATTCCTCTAACAGGGGTCTTCACTTTATAGGTTGTAGCTTTCAATTGTTGCATTTCCTTCTTGCGTCTAATGAAGAGGTGTTTTCTTTTGGTTGAGTTGGAGTTGACTTGCAAAATCAGCCTCCTTTGATGGGTAGTTGCGTGAATCATTCATTGTTCACGAAAGGCAGATGGTGTGGGGAGGTGACCTTTAAAATTATCTGTGACCAACATCACTTTAATTAATTTCAGGAAGGGAAGCAAGGCTCCTAGGGACAGTGAATAAGCCAGCACATGACCGTTGGTGGAGACGCGCTCCTTCCTTTCACGTTGCGTTTTCCAGTAGATGTCGTGACTGGGGAATCGTTTTCCCCTTAAAGATTTAAACGTGCATTCGTGTAGCCCTCTCCTTCCAGGCTGCCCCCGTCTCTTCACCTTGCTGCCGTCTTTGTCTCCACTTTGTCACTCATTTCTGCTTTTCTCTGCCTTCCTCACACTCCCTCCTCTTTGAAGGCGCTCGTCTCAAGTCTCGGGGTTTATTCCATATCCTCTCCGGCTGCCTGGCCTTTTCCTTTGCTGTGTTGCATTGAATACTCCTTGAATTGCTTCTTTTTTGATTCCTATTTGTTCTTCATCCTCCTCTTATCTCTTTCCCTTTCAGTCTTTCTCTCTTTAAAATCTGGTTGTTTTTTTTTTGAGATGGACTTTCATTCTTGTCACCCAGGCTGCAGTGCAGTGGCACAATTTCAGCTCACTGCAACCTCCGCCTCCTGGGTTCAAGCGATTCTCCTGCCTCAGTCTCTCGAGTAGCTGGGACTTCAGGCGCCTTCCACCACGCCCAGCTAATTTTTGCATTTTTAGTAGAGACAGGGTTTCTCCATGTTGGCCAGGCTGGTCTCGAACTCTTGACCTCAGGTGATCTGCCTGCCTCGGCCTCCCAAAGTGCTGGGATTACAGGTATGAGCCACTGCACCCAGCCTCTCTTTAAAATCTCTTTCATGTGTGTTTTAAAATTGTGGTAAAATATATATAATCTGAAGCCTGCCGTTTTAACCGTTTCTAACCATGGCGTTCCTGGCATGACGTACATTCACTGTTGTGCCATCACCGTCTCTCAGCCTTTTTTATTTACATTGTTTATTTCTCTATGTAATAGGAAATAATGGCAGAAACATCCTATGATATTAGAAATAATTAATGGGACATGACCTTTGCATGGGAATCACTTTGAAGGTTG
The DNA here is from genome assembly GCF_001604975.1 of Cebus imitator. NCBI lineage: Eukaryota > Metazoa > Chordata > Mammalia > Primates > Cebidae > Cebus > Cebus imitator. Next base: position 1,307,068 of record NW_016107668.1, read on the forward strand.
TTTCTTGCTGATGACTTTGTCTCAGGCAGAGAACAGGCTCCAGGACAATGAGATCAAGCCGAGGGTCAGTGAGTGGGAGGTGATCCAGGAGTCAGGCACGAAGCTGAAGCCGATGTACGGCCCCGGCTACACGGGGCTGAAGAACCTGGGCAACAGCTGCTACCTGAGCTCCGTCATGCAGGCCATCTTCAGCATCCCGGAGTTCCAGAGAGCGTAAGTGTCCCCACGCAGACCCGGGCACGCAGCCCCGCCCTGCCCGTCTAGGTCCAGCCAGCATCCTGGAGTTCCAGAGAGTATAAGCATCCCCCATGCAGACCCGGGCATATAGCCCCGCCCTGCCCGTCCAGGTCCAGCCAGCATCCCAGAGTTCCAGAGGGCGTAAGTGCCCCCACACAGACCCGGGCATGCAGCCCTGCCCTGCCCCTTTAAGTCCAGCCAGCATCCTGGAGTTCCAGAGGGCATAAGTGCCCCCCATGCAGCCCCACCCTGCCCCTCTAGATCCAGCCAGCATCCCGGAGTTCCAGAGGGCGTAAGTGCCCCCACACAGACCCGGGCATGCAGCCCTGCCCTGCCCCTTTAGGTCCAGCCAGCATCCTGGAGTTCCAGAGGGCGTAAGTGCCCCCCATGCAGCCCCAGCCCTGCAGCCCTGCCCTGCCCCTCTAGGTCCAGCCGGCATCCTGCAGTTCCAGAGGGCGTAAGTGCCCCCCATGCAGCCCCGGCCCTGCAGCCCTACCCTGCCCCTCTAGGTCCAGCCCGCTCAGGACACTGGAAAGCCCATCTTTATGGCTTCAGGACCTTTTGCCACCTTTCCTGAGGCCCACCTTCCACAGAGACTGGGTGAGAACACTTGTCGAGTGTTATGGGGATCAGGTGAGACAAGAAGAGCTTCATGAACTGAAAAACACCGTCCAGGGCTTTGTGATTAATAACAGTTTCTGCTTTTTGACCATCGCCCTACGTACCAAGAATGTATTAGCCGTTAATCTTCATAGCACATCTGCCAGTTCCCTCCTGCAGATGTGCTGGGGCGATCCGTGACTGGGCTGGTTAGTGCCTCTCTCGTGGTGGGCTGCCGTGTCCTCAGGGGTCAGGACTTCCACTGCTGGCTCCTTAAAGTGTGGCTCGGCTGGTGCTGGGCCTTGTGCTGCCATGAAATAGGGAGTGAGCGTGGGAAACCGTCGTGACAATGACATTGCTGTTGTGTCTTACAATTGGCATTTCACGTTTGTAATAATTTCTTTTAATTGTATTTTTTAACTATTAAGTTTTTTTATTTTTTATTTTTTTTTTGAGACAGAGTCTTGCTCTGTCACTAGGCTGGAGTGCCGTGGCGCCATCTCAGCTCACTGCAGCCTCCGCCTCCCAGGTTCAAGTGATTCTCCTGCTTCAGCCTCTGGAGTAGCTGGGACTACGGGTGGGCGCCACCATGCCCGGCTAATTTTTGTATTTTTTTTAGTAGAGACGGGGTTTCGCCATGTTGGCCAGGATGATCTCTGTCTCTTGACCTCATGATCCACCCTCCTTGGCCTCCCAAAGTGCTGTGATTATAGGCAGGAGCCATCACATCCGGCCAGGTTATTTTTAATTATTATGGGTACATAGCAGGTGTATATATTTATAGGGTATATATGATATTATGAGGCAGGTATACAGTGTGTCATATCACATCAATTGGGGTAATTGGGGTGTCCGTCACCTCAAGCATTTATCATTTCTTTGTATTAGGAACATTCCAATTTCACTTTTAGTTATTTTAAAATACACAACAAATTATTGTTGACTACAGTCATCCTGTTGTGCCGTCAAATACTAGATCTTGTTAACTCTAATTATACTTTTGTCCCCATTAACTGTCCTCACTAACTGTGTTTTTAAAAGGTATCCTCTGTCTGAGTTGAAATAAACAAAACAGCTGACCCTTGACCACAGTCATGTGGGAGTGCTGATTTAGGCGCGCGCTGACTGTGTCCGTGGAAGACCGCCTTCCCTTCCCACGCCGAGGGGCTCAGCAGCCTGTCTGTGGCTGGCTGTTTTCTCCCTCGGGTTGTGCTGAGGGTGGGGGCTGTAGAGCCGGGGGCTGGGCCTGGTGTCGGGCAGCCAGTGCCTCAGGGCAGAGTCACCCGAGCGTGTCCCAGAGGTAGGTTTCCTTCGTGGTTTAAGTGTGAGCTCAGACAGGCAGGCAGCATTCAGGAAAGTCCAGGCTCTTGCTTCACCTGCGTGGAGTTGAAATCCTCATGGCTTTAGTGGAGGCTGATCCAAAGTATGTCACACACCCTTCTCTTTCCTCTCTTGGTGTTTGGAGACTTTTACCTCTTCGTGCTGTTTTCTTGCTTTGAAAATTCATGGTTCATTTTCCATGTCTAGCTTTCATTTTTTCATCCAGCCAATAGAGAGTGAGTTCTTTTCTGCTAAGCAGTGTGCCAAGTGTGTGGGGTGGGTGGTGAACAGAAGGACGTGGTCCTCATCCCCAGGCAGGAAGGAAGAGGACAAACGGCATCAAGAAAAGAGTCATCGGAACAACTGCAGGCTTCCAAACGAGGCACATTCCACCAAGGAGAAAGGAGGGAGGCTGTCAGACGAGCCGTGAAGCAGGGAGAGCGCCCTGATGCGTGTGCAGGAGTGCAGGCGCTGGCTTTGGCCAGGGCGAGGTGGAAGCTCAGAAAGGAAACCCTATGATTTGTATGAATTTTTACCCACGCGCCACACCTGTGTTATCTTTTCACGGGGAGCACCGTAGCTCCATCTCACGTGATTTATGCTCCAAGATCCTTTTTGAAACTGTTGAAGGACCGTCCTCTGGTAGCAGTAGCGTAATTATTGTTTCTTTTAAACTAGAATGAAAGAAACTTGTGTTCTTTTGTTATGAAGCCCGACACCACTCTTAGTGCTTTACAACCTGCAGTTAAAAAAAATTCACCCTACACTTCAAAGTTCGACGAAGAGTTAACTCTCTGGGTTTTTCTTTAATGAAAAATATATGTTGGCTGGGTGTGGTGGCTCACACCTGTCATCCCAGCACTTTGGGAGGCCAAGGTGGGTGGATCACCTGAAGTCAGGAGTTCAAGACCAGACTGACTAACATGATGAAACCCCATCTCAACTGAAAATACAAAAATTAACCAGGTGTGGTGGTGGGCGCTTGTAATCCCAGTTACTCAGGAGGCTGAGGCAGGAGAATTGCTTGAAGGCAGAGGTTGCAGTGAGCTGAGATCACGCCACTGTACTCCAGCCCGGGTGATAGAGTGAGATTCTATTTCAGGAAATAAATAAATAGGAAGAAGAAAATTAAAGAAAAATAAAAAGGAAAGGAAAGAAAAGAAAAATGACTCAGAAAGATTGAGTGGCTCATGCACAGTCGTAGTGTTACTGGGAACTCGGCCCGATCCTCAGTGCCCTGCCTGCCGCTTGAACCTAGTTTACTTTTCAGAATCCTTTTCATTGAGGATCGAATCTAAGTAAACTGGTGTACCGATGGACTTACAACTAAGATGGATTACTAGATAGCGTAATGACATCCTTTTAAGAACTGCTAGATTACAGACAGAAGGTATAACATCTATGAAAATTATCTAGCATGGCTTCTGCATTTTAATTTAATTTTGTTATAATGGAAGATTTTCTTCATCAGTTAGAAAAGGGATATATAGTGATAGCAAAATGGACTTCTCTCTTTTTCTCCCTGACCTCAGGTGCCAGCAAAGTGGACTTTTCTGACATCAAAGATTAATTGTCGGCCAGGCATGGCGGCTCACGCCTCTAATCCCAGCACTTTGGGAGGCTGAGGTGGGTGGATCACTTGAGGTCAGGAGTTCAAGACCAGCCTGGCCAACATCGTGAAACCCCGTCTCTACTAAAAAATTAGCGGGGCGTGGTGGCAGGCGCCTGTATTCCCAGCTACTCGGGAGGCTGAGGCGAGAGAATTGCTTGAACTCGGGAGGCGCAGGTTGCAGTGAGCCAAGATTATGCCACTGCACTCCAGCCTGGGTGAGGGAGTGAGACGGTGTCTCAAAAAAAAAAAAAAAAAAAAGGTTTATTCTCTTTACCTCTTCTCTTCTTTCTGTCTTGCCTTAAAGCATCAGCCTGTTCATTAGTGTGCACCTTTCCAGGGAGGTTTTTGTCTTGTCAGGTTTTGAGATGTGACTAAAACTGGACCAGAAGAGAGTGCCCGAGTTCATTGTGTCGTGCATTGTTGGGATTCTGCAGTGTAGCCCCGCATCTAAATAGTTTAGCTCTGAAGTTTGGCTTCTGTTGTGTTTGTCCTTTGAATGGGACTGGTCCTGAGAAGCGTGCTCTGTTAATTTTGATGTAGGTACATTATCTGAGCTACAACTTCTGAGTTCGTGGACAGCAGGTGCCTGGAAGTTTCTAGTAGTTAGAGGTCATTGCCAACTAATAGTGTGTCATGGTTCTTTGCCGGGGCTTCACTGCAATAATGCTTTTTCTGTTTGGTTGTCAATATTCAGTTATGGAAGTTAGTTGTGTGATTGTGTGACATAAACGTATTCATTCAACAAATATTTAGAGTGTCTTTTACATGTCAGATGCTGTTCTAGTGCTGGAGATGCAGTGATGTAGATGAAGTTGCTGCCTTCATGAGATTACATTCTAGTGTATAATCTCTGGAAAGACAGATACTAAACAAGATGTATCCATCCATTCTCACACTACTAATAAAGACGTACTCAAGACTGTTAATTTATAAAGGAAAGAGGTTTAATTGACCCACAGTTCCACGTGGATGGGGAAGCCTCACAGTCATGGCAGAGGGCAGATGAGGAGCAAAGTCACACCTTGCATGGTGGCAGGCAAGCGCTTGTGCAGGGGAACTCCCCGTTATAAACTGTCAGATCTCGTGAGAGTTACTCACTGTCACGAGAACAGCATGGGGAAGACCTGCCCCCATGATTCACTTACCTCCCGCCGGGTCCCTCCCACCGCCCGTGAGAATCAGAGGAGCTACAATTCAAGATGAGATTTGGGTGGAGATGCAGCCACACGGTCCCACGAGTAGATGATAAAACTGCAGGTAGCGATGCGTGCTAAGAAGGGAGCCAGTCAGGAGCAGACGGTAGGGAGTCAGGTGGGTGAGCGCGGCCCCTCTTGTTTTATGTAAGGGTCTGGGGAGGTGGCTTGTCAACAGACTTGAGAAGGAGCTGCTGAGCAAGGATCTCTGAGACAGCATCCCAGGAGAGAGACCGCAGAAGGCATGATCTTGAGACACGAGCAAGTTTGTCACGCGCTGGGGCAGCAGGAGGGACAGGTGGCGGGATGCTGTGGGCTGGGGGAACACAGTGGCAGAGGAGGCCAGAGAAGTTGGGGGAGGGGGCAATGAAGGCTGGAGAAAGGGGTCTGCTTTCAGATTCCTCTTCCTACAGCGTCCAGGCTAGAGGTCGAAGACAGCGGGGAAAGAACCACACAGAGTAGAGGGTGTGAAATCAGAAGTGAATTGAAGAAGGGAACGGAGTGACTGTGTGTGGCGATTGGAGGTCAGTGTCAGAGCTGGCACTGCTCTGCCAGGACGAGCTTGCCAGGAGGGATTGCAGGCTGCTCTGGGGGCCGTGGACAGCGGGCACAGCCAGCAGAGCGGTTCCGAGCGCGGCCCGGTGCCAGGCTGCTTGGGTCCATTCTGGGCCTCATTACTCCCTCCCTGGTAGCCTTTTTTTTTTGAGACAGGGTCTTGCCCTGTCACCCCAGGCTGGAGTGTGGTGGTACGATCAGGGCTCACTGCAGCCTTGACCTCCGGGGCTCACGCAGTCCTCCCACCCTGGCCTCTCAGGTAGCTGCAGCTACGGTCCTACAGTACCTCCTACTGCACCAGCTGATTTTAGGTTTTTTGTAGAGATGGAGTCTCTATGTTGGCCAGGCTGCTGTCAACTCTGAGGTTCAGGCAATCATCCCACCTCGGCCTCTAAAAGTGCTGGGGTTTCAGGTGCCTTGGAGGCTTTGGAAGCTGCCTGACGAATTTGCATTCCAATTTCTCACGTCTCAAATGGGAATAATGATAACAACAATCCTTCCTCACGTGGTTGCAATGAAGTCTCAACAGGCTAATTCAGGACACCCGTCAGGACATGGCAGCTGTCGCTGCTATGACTGTTACTATCCACGTTGAGATTATTGGAACAATTTTTAATGTTAAAGAAAAGAATTACCCAAGCACTTGTTAAAGATGCTAAGGCAGACTTTCTGCAGTGGGACCCATGGCCATAGGAATAGGAACACAGCAGCAGGGCCTTGGACTGGGGGAGACGTTGGACTCAACTCTGATTCCAACACGGTCGAGTGGGAATTTGTAACCAAGGAGTTGGGTGGGGCAGGGGACAGAAAATCGCGAAGAAGAAAATCTAGGATAAGGGGTTTCTGGCTCCTCAGACTTGGTGGGGTGATTGCTGAAGGCAGGCCGGGCTGGTCGGATAGCAAGCATGGGCGATGTTCACTAACCTGACTTAGCAGAGTGCTTACTCAGACTCATCTACCAGGACAGACGGGGAAGCCCAAGGAAAGGGGGGTCAGGCAGAGGGCTCGGAGGAGCTGGCCCGCGTTTCGGTTTGAGTCAGGTCTTGTCGCTAACTGCACTGTTGTCGTTGTTTTTTTTTTGACAGTCTTGCTCTCTCACCCAGGCTGGAGCTCAGGGCGCCATCTCTGCTCACTGCAACCTCCAACTCCAGGCTTCAAGTGACTCTCCTGCCTCAGCCTCCCGAGTAGCTGGGATTATAGGCATGTGCCACCATGCCTGGCTAATTTTTGTATTTTTTATTAGAGATGGGGTTTTTCCATGTTGGCCAGGCTGGTCTCGAACTCCTGACCTCAGGTGATCCTCCTGTGTCAGCCTCCCAAAGTGCGGGGATGCCAGGTGTGAGCCACCGCACCTGGCCCTGCACCGTTGTCACTGAGGCGGTGATTGTGATGGCTAAGCCAGTGGTTCTTCACCCTGACTGCATGCTAGAGTCACTCAGGGAACTTTTAAAAGAAATCCCAAATCCCAGGCCTCGCTCTTAAGCAATGAAATTGGAACATCTAGGGGTTGTTCTGGCTTTGGTATATTTAAAATAAACTCTTTGGGTGAATCTAACTTATAGCAAGGGCTGAGACCCACTGACAGAAGCGAAAACGTTTCAGGAAGCTTCATGGGTGGCGGTAGACGCGGGATCTCAGGAAAAACTTTTCTTCAGGTAGATTGTTTAATCTGACCATGGGGCAAGGTGGTCTTAGGAAGAATGATGGCTTGTTTTGGTCCTGTTCTTCTCACAGTTGCTGTGGTGTAACTATTGCCTCTCATTTCTAGGTATGTAGGAAACCTCCCCAGAATATTTGACTACTCACCTTTGGATCCAACGCAGGATTTCAACACACAGATGTAAGTGCCGGATTTGTATTGTTTTTTTTTTTTTTGAAAAAGCATCCAATAAAATGTTCACAGTGGTTATCTCTGGGTTGCAAAATTAAAGGGAATTCTTTATGTATTTTTTAAAAAGCATTCTAAAATGAGAATGTGTTACTTTTCCAAGAAGATAAAATGATCTACAAAGTATTGAAGAAAATTTGAAACTGGCAGCAGTATGAAGCAGAATCAAATAAATAAGTTATTTGTGTGTAATCAGATCTAATGCTCCACCTGACAGCAGCTGTACTTGCTGAAATTCATCGATACATTTAATATCGCTCTGGAAGAACAACAACGACCTTTTTGTTTTGTTTCTGTGCCCTGGCCAGGACTAAGTTAGGACATGGCCTTCTCTCAGGCCAGTATTCCAAGCCTCCGGTGAAATCCGAACTCATCGAGCAGGTGATGAAGGAGGAGCACAAGGTATGTGTCCGAGTGTGTGCCATGTGGCCATGCTGGAGGGAGGAGCTGTGGAATGTGGGTCTCCTGTGATTTGGCACACGGTGGCCATAAATTTCACAAGCCGTCAGAATAGTAACGTCATTGCAGTGTCTGCGGTGTCTGTCTGAATGCGCTTAAAAACCGTGACAAGGAGCAGCCAGGGTCGGGTTTATAGAGGCAGTTGCGTCATGGATTGTATGTGTGTGCCATCATCAACCGTCTTTAGAAATAGTATTCTTTATAAAAAGGGCTGAGCTCAAAGGACTAAATTTCGTAAAAGTATAAACATCCCCCTTGGTAACACAGTCTTGGCACTGGCAGTGTCTTTCTTCTCAGAAGCCTCAACTTTGTTGTTTAGAGTTTCTCAAGAGGCTGGTTGTTAAAAAACAACACACAGGGTCAGGCGCGGTGGCTCACACCTGTAATCTCAGCACTTTGGGAGGCCAAGGTGGGCAGATCACCTGAGGTCGGGAGTTCGAGACCAGCCTGGCCAACATGGTGAAACCCTGTCTCTACTAAAAATGCAAAAATTAGCCGGGTGTGATGGTGGGCGCCTGCAATCCCAGCTACTCAGGAAGCTGAAGTGGGAGAATTGCTTGAACTGGGAGGTTGCAATGAGCCGAAATCGTGCCACTGCACTCCAGCCTGGGCGACAGAGTGAGATTCTATATCGAACAAACAAACAAACGAAACACACAGATGCCTCAGTCCCTCCCTAGAGCTGAGGAATCAGAGTTTCAGGGGAGGGCTGGGCAGTCCTTGGGTTTGGTAAGCTGCCAGGAGGCTCTGCAGCACATGCAAGTCGGAGAAACTCCATGGGGCCGTCACGATTAACTAACAGAAGCACCGAGAGACGGGCTGGATCTTTTCACGGCCAGACCTGCGTTCCCGCCGGCCCCTCCCTGTGCTGCCTGCACAGCTCCGGAGGGCACTACTCGTCACTCGTCTTTTTGAGTGGTGCCCTTGGAATTGAGCAGTGCACAGCTTACACATCTGTGTTTGGCACCGTCCGCCCCGGTCGCCGCAGATGCCCTGAGTGGAACGCATGCCCCGCTTCCCCACGCCTACTCTGGCTTCCCAGGACCTGGTCTTGACTCACCCTCATGAGTGGAACACATGCGCCTCTTTCCCACACCTGCTCTGGCTTCCCAGGACCTGGTCTTGACTTACCCTCATGTGTTTAATCTCTGCTGGCATCTTAAGCCAGTCCTTCTTAACTAACACCTGTAGACCGACAGCAAGAATCAAAAGTGAATTCATTCAGCCTCTTGTTCATAATGGAGCCAGCCAGCTGTGGAAGTGGGGCAGATGGGAGGACGAGGTTATGAAAGGGATGTTCGGAGACTGCCTTGGGCGTGGGGAGGAAGAAGCGGCTGGAGAAGTGGGGGAGGGAGCGGCAAGCACAGGAGAGCAGAATTTTAGTTCTCAAGCTGCGTTGTCACCCAGCATTGTAAGGTGACAAGGTCCGCATCTGCCGGCGGCTGGAAGGCACTCCTGTGAGACACAGCTGAGGGGGCGGGCGTGTAGCGCTGTCCAGGCTCCTAATTCTGTCCTTCCGTGGAACTTTGAAGAGGTGAGTGTGGAGGCCTCAGCCCAGAACGTGTTACGATCATGTTTGCTCAGAGTTCCCACCACGCGGTGCCTCTTCTCGCACGTCTCTCCTGGGCGGGGTCCCTGCTCCCGGGTGGAGGTGAAGGAGCTGGGAACAGGGCTCGGAGCCTGGCTTTCCCTCCTGGTTCTTCGAGGAGCCGTGTGACTACGGGCAAGTCACACCACCTCGCAGTCTCACCATTCAAGTGGCAGAATGGGTCTGGGTGGTGGTGAGGGTTCAAGCCCGGAGTCCCCTTTCTAATCAGATAAAATCTGTGCACCCTGCGTGACTGTCATGGTGCTTTTGGGATCTCCTCATTTAAGAAAATGTGAAATGAAAAATCATCAGCTTAGAGCTGTTTGGAAATAAAATTTGGTTTTGTTAACATTATAGTGTCCTTTTATGTTAAAAAAAAGTGCTTATAAGAGCAAGGCACACCGTCTCTGCAGTCCACAGGTGATGTCTGTCTGGAGCCCTTGTCTGTCTTCCCGCCACCGTCTCTGGAGTCCACAGGTGACTCTGTTGGGAGCCCTGGTCTCTCTTCCAGCGCTGGATTCAGTGGCCACAGGGTAGCAGCTCTTTACATCTCCAGGGTCTGAGGCTTGCGGGTGGGAACCGCTGCTCTGTCTGGATTGGAATGTGTGACCTGGAAGCACTTGGGCCATCTCTGGAATGTGTTTTGCTTGGTCCACACATAAAGTCTGAATTTTCAGTTCCTCTTAACCACTCGTCTGGCTGTCCTAGGCCTGCGGTGAGAGCCGGAGCCAGGGGGCAGCTCTTCCTTCACATGGGACACACAGTCCCCAGCTGGCTCCGGTCCCTTTGTGACTCATGACCTGACTGGGCCTCTGGGAATCTGGATCTGTGACCTTCGATGTAGATGACTTGTGAAATCCTTTCCAGCCCTCAGGTGCCACGATCTAGTGGTGGTGAAGAATGAATCCAGAGTGTGAGAAGCATGCAGTGTGCACCTGGGCACTGGCAGGAATGGCCCGTCCAGCTGGGTGGGGACCAGTGGGGAATATTGGTAATATTCCTTTAACACTCAAAGAGAGCTCAGACTGACCATGATTTTCGTTGTGGTGCTGGGGGTGTCTGCTTCAAGCTGTTCCTTGAATACACAAATATAGCAAAAACCTTTAGTTTGCTTGACGGTGAAAGGAATTAGTTTCTGAGGCATCAGGATTTTCACTGGCAATTGGTTTCAAAGGAACCAATTTGTGAGACTCTTCATTTGCTCAGGTGTCAGAAGTCCTTTGGAAGGATGGGCCCCTCCCAGGCCTCTGGTGTTTGTGACTTGTAGATGAGCCTGAAGTGTCCCAAGAGAGGGAAAGAAGATTCACTGAAACAGAAAAGGGGATAGATGATGAGAGGAGCATGTGGTGGAGGGGAGAGAGCGTGAGGGCGCGTCAGAACCGTGTGGCAGGAACGCCTTTCACGGGGCCGCCGCCAAACGTGATCTTAATAGCTGGCACCATCTACTGCTTGCAGGGGGCCAGGCCCTTCCTGCATGTTCACAGACGTGGAAACAATGCACAGGAGCCTTGCCCAAAGTCACACAGCCGGTGGACTGTGGGTGGCGGAGCTGCAGACAGTGTCAGGCAGGTTGGCTCTGGAGTCTGGGCCCAGTCATGAGGGTTTCTCACTGGAGTCTTACAAGTTGGGTCACTTCTGGAATATCTACTTCCCAGTATTAAATTGTTCTGCTGTAAATGAAGGTCAAATCTAGCTTTGTATATGTGCATCCTTAATAAACATGGTCATGTGTAAAAAGACAGCAGTATTTATCTGAGGCACTCCCATTTTTACCTAGATATGTTGAATTGAATTTTAAGATTAACTTGCACTTGTAATAGATAATACTGTAAAAGGGCATTTTGTTCTTTAAAAAATATTTTTCTGGCCAGGTGTGGTGGCTCACGCCTGTAATCCCAGCACTTTGGGAGGCTGAGGCTGGTGGATCACAAAGTCAAGAAGTTGAGACCATCCTGGCCAGTATGGTGAAGCCCCATCTCTACTAAAAATATAAAAATTAGCCTGGTGTGGTGGTGCATGCCTGTAATCCCAGCTACTTGGGAGGCTGAGGCACGAGCATTGCTTGAACCTGGGAGGTGGAGGTTGCAGTGAGCTGAGCCACTGCACTCCAGCCTGGTGACCGAGCGAGACTCCATCTCAAAAAAAAAAAATTCCTGATCTTTATGCATTCTTTTTTTTTTTTTTTTTGATTTCTAAAGTAAAGAGGTTTAATTGGCTCACGGTTCTGCAGGTGGTACAGGAAGCATAGTGGCTTCTGCTTCTAGGGAGGCCTCAGGAAACGTCCAGTCATGGTGGAAGGCAGAGGTGAAGCAAGTACATTTCACACAGTGGGAGAAGGAGGAGAGAGAGGCGAGAGGTGCTACCCCAGCTCTCATGAGAACCCGAGCATAAGAACAGCACGAGAGGAACAGCGCCAAAGCATCAGAAGCTGCCTCCTGATCCGGTCACCTCCCACAAAGACCCCTCCAGCACTGGGTATTTTGTTTTGTTTTTGTTTTTGAGACAGGGTCTTCTGACCTCCTGGGCTTCAAGCAGTCCTCCCACCTCAGCCTCCCTGGTAATTGGGAGGACAGGTGCTTACCACCACTCCTGGTTTTTTTTCTTTTGTTTTGTTTTTTGTTTGTTTGTTTGTAGAGACAGGGTTTCCCAGCATTTCCCAACATTGCTTGCCCAGGCTTTTCTGGAACTTCTGGGCTCTAATGATCCACCTGCCTCTGCCTCCCAAAGGGCTGAGATTACAGGTGTGACCCACCATGCCTGATCCAGATTTGGGTGGGGACAGAGATCCAAAGCAGATCGCCATGGTAGCCATGATTTCATGATCCAAGGCAGTGTTAAATACCACAGCAAATACCATACCAGTAGTAAATGCCATATTTGCTGAATTCCTACCTTTGTCTTTTTTTTTTTTTTTACCTGCCCTATTTATTATTTTGTTTTTTATTGTGATTTAAGTTCTGGGTACAAAACTGAAAAAAACAAGCAATGGGGAAAATATTCCCTGTTTAATAAATGGTGTTGGGAAAACTGGCTACCTATGTGCAGAAAGCTGAAACTGGACCCCTTCCTTACACCTTACACTAAAATTAACTCCAGATGGATTAAAGACTTAAACATAAGACCTAACACCATAAAAACCCTTGAAAAAAACCTAGGCAATACCATTCAGGACATAAGCATAGGCAAGGACTTCATGACCAAAACACCAAAAGTAATAGCAACAAAAGCCAAAATAGGCAAATGGGATCTAATTAAACTTAAGAGTTTCTGCACAGCAAAAGAAACTATCATTAGAGTGAACCAGCAACCAACAGAATGGGAAAAAATTTTTACAATCTACCCATCTGACAAAGGGCTAATATCCAGAATCTACAAAGAACTAAAACAGATTTACAAGAAAAAAGCAAACAAACCCATTCAAAAGTGGATGAAGGATATGAACAGACACTTTTCAAAAGAAAACATTTATGAGGCCAATACATGAAAAAATGCTCACCATCACTGGTCATTAGAGAAATGCAAATCAAAACCACATTGAGATACCATCTCACGCCAGTTAGAATGGCAATCATTAAAAAATGTGGAGACAACAGATGCTGGAGAGGATGTGGAGAAACAGGAACACTTTCACACTGTTGGTGGGAGTGTAAATTAGTTCAACCATTGTGGAAGACAGTGTGGCGATTCCTTAAGGATCTAGAAATAGAAATTCCATTTGACCCAGCAATCCCATTACTGGGTATATACCCAAAGGATTATAAATCGTTCTGTTATAAAGACACATGCACACGTATGTTCATCGCAGCACTGTTTACAATAGCAAAGACCTGGAACCAACCCAAATGCCCATCAACAATAGACTGGATAAAGAATATGTGGCACATATATACCATGGAATACTATACAACCATAAAAAAGGATGAGTTCACATCCTTTGTAGGGATGTAGATGAATCTGGAAACCATCATTCTCAGCAAACTGACACAAGAACAGAAAAGCAAACACCACATGTTCTCACTCATAGGTGGGTGTTGAACAATGAGAACACAGGGGCACAGGGAGGGGAGCATCACACACTAGGGTGTGTTGGGTGGGGGGAACCACATACAACGGACAGCGGGGGTTGGGGAGGGACAGCGGGGACAGCTGGGGTTGGGGAGGTTGGGGAGGGATAACACTGGGAGAAGTGCCTGATGTAGCTGACGGGGGATGGAGGCAGCAAACCACCACAGCAGGTGTGTACCTGATGGAGGCAGCAAACCACCACAGCAGGTGTGTACCTGTGCAATGATCTGTATGCCTTCTACGGCAGTGCTTTCAAATGCTTTAAAGCTCAACACTCTGTTTCTTCTTCTGAAGATAACATGTTATTTAACTAACTCTGTATTATGAACAAACTGCATTTCTTAAGCAACAATGTATTTGATTTCTCATCTAAATAATCCTCAACACATAATTGCTGGTCTGACCTTTTTATCAACATTAGCTAAGCAGTGTTCTGTTTCAGGGTGATGTGATTTTAGCCGTGAACATAAGAACTTTGTTTCTCTTAACCTCTGTTTTCCTAGGTTAGACACATGAAGGCGTTCTGATTCACCTCTGAAATATGAGCCATAGTTTGGGAATGGCCCTGTCCTCCTAGCTTAGGAGGTTTGGGGTTTGGGCTGGGTTAAGCACTTACTGGTCCAAGGTTTATGGTTTAAGGTTACAAATTTAGATCAACAGACTGCATACAGCTTTGTTTTAGGGACAGGCAGACATCCTGCGGTTTAAAAGTATCTGTGGCCGGGCGTGGTGGCTCAAGCCTGTAATCCCAGCACTTTGGGAGGCCGAGGCGGGTGGAT
>NW_016107668.1:1321426-1329216 GCF_001604975.1 Cebus imitator
GAGGCGGGTGGATCACGAGGTCAAGAGATCGAGACCATCCTGGTCAACATGGTGAAACCCCATCTCTACTAAAAATACAAAAAATTAGCTGGGCATGGTGGTGCGTGCCTGTAGTCCCAGCTACTCGGGAGGCTGAGGCAGGAGAATTGCCTGAACCCAGGAGGCGGAGGTTGCAGTGAGTCGAGATCGCGCATTGCACTCCAGCCTGGGTAACAAGAGTGAAACTCCGTCTCAAAAAAAAAAAAATAAAGTATCTGTGCAAGCTTCGCTCTGATGTGATAAAAGCCTCAGTCTTGCTGCCTGCTTATTAATTAAAGCATTGGGCTCGAGGGAATATCAGTGGACAGTGTGGCTGTCTGCGTGGTCCGCGCTGTTAAACAAAGTCACGTGGAAGCATTTGGGAGAGATTCTGGACACGGAAGGCCTCCCTCTAATTTGAGCTGTTTTGCAGTTGCTGATGGAGAAGGTAAGTACAGTATCTTATTCGTATGACAGGGTCCTTAATTGGGTGCTATTCTGGTGACTTGCTGGGTCTCTGTGTTCTGAAGTCAGTGGTCAGGACTAGCCTTGCTTCAGGCGCCTGGGAGCCAGCTCTCAAGTGAGAGTGTGTGTTCCCTGAAGGCAGGGCTGACTCTTGGTCAATTTTGGTCTCTGCCTCTCATCTTGTGAGATGTTGGGCCCATAGGCACACTCAGGTGATCACCAGCCCATTGTTAAGTGGGAAACATGCTTTCTTGAATTTAATTAGATGGTTCTTGTTTTGGATATTTGGTTTCTTGTAGCGAACTGCCTTATCCAGAACCTAACCATTTTTTTTTTAAAGGAAACATTTAAATGTGCATATATATACGAAAGTAGAGAGTGAAGTGTAATGAATCTCCGTGCACCTGTTGTGCGGCTTCAGCAATCATTCTGCAAATCTGGTTCCACCAGTTTCCCTAAATGCTTCCCTTTCATTTCCTTTCTCCTTTTCTCTTCCTCTTCTTTCCCTTCAGCATTTTAATGTAAAATTTAAACATCCTCCTTTTCACCTATATATGCACCTGTAACTATAATACCTTCTTTCTTCTTGTAACATAAGTGTTGTGTCAAAGTTAAAGTGTTCAGCCGGGTGTGGTGGCTCACACTTGTAATCCCAGCACTTTGAGAGGCTGAGGCAGGGAGGATTGCTTGGACCCAGGAGCTTGAGACAAACCTGGTGACACAGTGAGACCTATGTCTCTAGGAAAATATACTAATAATAAAAGAATTAGCTGGGCACAGTGGCATGCGCCTGTAGTCCCAGATACTTGGAAGGCTGAGGTGGGAGGATCACTTGTGCCCAAGGGTTTGAGGTTGCAGTGAGCTGTGATCACACCATTGCCATCCAGCCTGGGCAACAGCAAGACTTTATCTCTTTTAAAAAAAGTTGCTTAAAGTGTTAAAAGTGTAGCAGCAAAATTAACAACCGTCGCTTAGTATCGCTGATACCTAGTTCATCTTCTGATTTTTCCCTGGATTATCAAAGGTATCTTTCTAAAGTCCCCCTCCGTTTCTTTTTGCAAACTGTTGATTCGATGAAGGAGCTGGATCGTTTGCTTTAAGCTAAAGATCGCTTCCTCGAGATATTGTTTGATTTGTGATTTATTTAAGGTTGTTGGATCTGGAGGCTTCAGGAGATTCAGGCTCAACTTTTTCAGAGCCTGACTTTCTCATAAGTAGATGTGAAGTGAGCATATTAGTAGCTGAGCATGGGAAGTGGCGAGACATCCCCTCCGAAAGCAGAGAGCAGGCGTGGGGCATGGCTGTTAGCAGCCAGGGCCAGCCGACGGTCCAGGGACTAAGCTTGGAGTAGATGAGTTTGAGCTAAGACGCTCCCGCCCAGCTGCGAACCCCAGGACCTGGTCTGCGGCGTAGCATCTGTTTGGTGAGGAAACTTTTTCACGTAACTTCTAAATGATTGCCAACTCTGAAGCCATAGCTTGACTGTTGAGCAGAGGATTAGGAAAAATTGGTTGAGGAAAATGAAGAAATGGTCACAGAAGTGTAGGATGGGGAATGGCTGAGACTGGGCCAGGGTCCAGCTGTGGGGCTGGATTCCCAGTGTTTCCCACCATGGTCTCTACTGAAACTTCTCCTCCTGGCCACACGATGCCCAGCGCAGCACCTTGCTCTTCAGAGTGTACCGGCTCGTTAAACTTCCCAGAGCGGCTGTGGTCTGTGTTGGGGACTGGCAACCACACCAGACCTGAATCACAGCTTGTAAGAAATAACACCGGCAGCAGCCAGCAGTGAATGCATGCTTATGTAAATGCCTAAACAGAAATGCACAGACGCCAGGAGATTGATTCCGAGTGGTGCCACCATATTCTTGAAGGTGGAGAACTGTTAGACTGGCTTATGACGTTGGCCCCAGAGTTCTGTGGGTTTGAAGAAGGCTTATGCACTCTCGATATATTGTCTTTTCTTGAGTGGCTAGTGGGATGGACTCAGGCACCTCAGAGATGAGATGTTGGCACATGCGTACCAAAACCAGCATCAGGACACCAGACGGAGGGAATGGGGAGAGTGACCCTGGACTTAACACCTCTGTGCCTCAGTTTCCCCATCTGTCAAGTGGAGCTAATCATCATCATCGTCGCCTCATGGGGTTGGGTGAGTTAAGTGAAATACATATGTAAAGTGTTAAGAACTGTGCCTGATACGTAGTAGGTATTCACCCAAACGCCTGAGATTTTATAGCTCTCAGTAGACACCTGCTTAATGAGTACATAAATGTCAGCCATTAGACAAAGCTAATGCATTATTGCACGCCCGTGTCAGTGGATGTTATGCGATGCATATCAGTTCCGTGAATGAAGAAACTTACGACTTTTGCACAGGTTTCGGGAGGTGTTTATACAGGTAGTAAAATGAATTGCTGTTTGGCCAGTGCTGGAAACACAACTGAAGCCATGTAAGGTGGTCATTGACATACAGGCTGTCAGTCCCTAGATGCCCAGATGCTGCCGCTTTGAGGGATTCTTTGAGAGCTGCAGTATCGTTTCAGGTCCTCTGTGGTGTTCCCTAACGTTTACTCTCGGGGTGTGTGTCCCTCATCTCCTCTGTTGTCTGGAAGCTACTAGAAGGCAGAATCTCCAATAGTGCTCTACATGAAGCAGGCAGCTACTAAATACTAAAAGCCCAGCCTGGACTGTGTTTTCAGCAAGGCAGGGAAATTCATCAGATTTTTATTAGAAAACATTGCTTAGAACACGTGTATTGGATGGATGTTTATGGAGCTGCCTCTTTGTCGCAGGGAGATAGATGAAGAATTTTCTCATCACCTGTTGCCTAGGACTGTGTGATTCTGCAAAGCTGTCATAGTCCCCAGACTACAGGCGGGCATGGACCCGGATGTCCATGAGAATCCAAGGAGGTGTAAGTCATGGCCTCCACCTGCAAAGCCTGCACGACCGACCAGAAGCAGGCTGAGCGTGAAAGAAGGTAGAAGGCAGCTTGTGCTCTGGCCTTCAGAGGAGAGGAGTGTGGTCTGTAAGCTAAGCAAAGGGAGGTTTTATGGAAAAACGGGTGGATAGCAGCTGCAGGATTTGCAGAGGGAACACAGATCACTTCTTCGGCTGAAATGAGGAGGGAGGTTGGCCTGACTGAGACCTAAGTGCGCTTCAGGACCCACTCACTTGTTTTTGCCGCAGACGGCCCGGAACTGCAGTCAGAGTCACTCTGGCGAGGCTTTGCTGGCTGCATGGCAGTCGGGTGTCAAGTCCACTTTGAGCTGAGAGGCCGATCTGGCACTTCTCTGCAGTCTCAGCTTCCCTAGTGAAGAAAAGACTAGTGTCTGCTCTCTAGGGTTACTACGTGTGTTAACGAGAGAGGAGCTGCCACCATCCGTGGATGGGCTGAACTTGGAGGAAATGTTTGGGAAGCAGCCTGTCAGGTGCACGTGTCTGCCACCAAAGGCGATGTGGATTCTCCCACCTGCCTCTTCAGAGCATTCTGGGCAGACCTCCCGGTTCCTAGTGATTTTCTGCGGGTTAATTCAAAAGCCAGGTGTAGGCTTCTTCATTCTGCCCAGCTCAAGAGTTTCAGAAAACAGCAGTGCTGAAGCATTAGTGTTGGCAGCATTTTTTTTTTTTTTTTTGTGGTGGGGGTGGGGCGGGGGCGGGATCCTTGTTCCACTTCTTTGCCTCTTTCCACCCGCTGCTGGGCCCCGCAGCGTCCAGGGTCAAGGGGATTGGAGGGGAGCGAACGCAGAATCTTCACTCCCAGCGCTGGTGGGCTCCCTCTGGGCCGCCACGTGTCTCTGGTCATAGCTGGCCTTTCAGGGAGCACATTAGTGGTTCTTTAGAGCTGCCTCCCCTCACTGTCATCCCACCCTCGGGGCCTTACAAGGAACTTTCCCTGATGCTCTGTCCCATGGCCTCTGCAGCCTTCACCCCCTCCTGCCTGGGCCTTCTCCACTGGCAGACAGCCCACCACTTCCGCAGGGTCTTGCGTGGGCATCCGGCTGGCTTCTGAGCCGTCCGGGTATCCCCAGGAAGTCCAGCATCCTTCTTCTGCCAGAGCCACCCTGCTGCCTGCTCCTCCCCGCAGCCTTCCCAGCAGCTGCAGCCAGGTGAGGGGCAAGCCCTCGGCAAGCTCCTGGGAATGCCCTGTGCTCCGGTCCAGGAACAGCAGAGGGTGGGCTCATGGGGCAGCAGCAGCTCTGCAGGGCTGCCCCGGGCACTCAGTGCCGTTCCTCTTTCTTGCACGTGCTCTGTTCTTCAGGAGGGGCCTCTCCTTTAGCCTCACGGAAGCGAAGGTGAGAGCCTGCAGAGCTCTCCTCTCTTTTATTTATTTATTTATTGAGATGGAATTTTGCTCTTGTTGCCCAGGCTGGAGTGCAATGGGGCGATCTCGGCTCACTGCAACCTCCGCCTCCCAGGTTAGAGATTCTCCCTCCTCGGCCTCCTGAGTAGCTAGGACTATAGGTGTGCGCCACCACGCCCAGCTCAGTTTTTGTATTTTTAATAGAAACAGGGTTCAGCCATGTTGGCCAGGCTGGTCTTGAACTCCTGACCTCAAGTGATCTGCCCACCTCGGCCTCCCAAAGTGCTGGGATTACAGGCGTGAGCCACAGAGCCCGGCCTGTCTTTTAACTTCCAGCAGAGGCCTCTCCTCCTGAGTCATCTCCAGCCTGCTCTGAAATGGGCTGTGACATTTGGCCACTGTGTAACAAGTTGTGTGAGGACGGGCCTCGAGCCTGTCTTCAGGAAGTGAGCTCTTTCTAGCATGCCACCTATTGTGTCTAGTTTTGAGTAAGCAGGAGTGGTGTCGTCCTGCTCCTCACTAGTTCTGGGTAAGCAGGAGTGGTGTCGTCCTGCTCCTCACTAGTTCTGGGTAAGCAGGAGGAGTGTCGTCCTGCTCTTCACAAGGTCCATGCGCCTGGCCTGGCACGCAGTAAACACCCAGTGAGTGCTGGCCGTTGCCAGGAGTGACCCTCTTTGGGCTGCGTTTTCTCATCTGGAAAGCGCAGTTGACGGAGCCCTGCTCTGCGTGCCGCTTAGGGCTGAGAATGTGCACGAAAGCGTTGTGAGTCCGTTCATTTTTACACCTTAGCCGCAGCACAATGGGATCTCTCCACGCATGTTTAAGGCCTTTGTAAGCAAGAGCCACCCGGAATTCTCCTCCAACAGACAGCAGGATGCCCAGGAGTTCTTCCTGCACCTGGTGAATCTCGTAGAGGTGAGTGGTCAGCCTCACGGGTGCTTGGCGGGTGGTAAGAGGCGCCGGGCCGCCCCGCAGAGTCCACTGGGGCTTGATCAGAGTCCTCCCCACGCTCCTCCTGCCTCAGTCTCTCTTGTCAAAGCCGCTTCAGCATCGGCTTTCTGGAAACTCTCTCTGCTCAGCCCACTCGATGTAACCGCTCCTCACACGCCAGTTTGCAGTCACTCGTGGACCGCGCTGCCTCTCTGAGCCTGTGTGTGTTACGGGAGTGCCTGCCGCTTACCCCGCCCGCAGTTTCCCTGCTCTGGTCTTTGTGACAGAGTTCCTTAAGAGCCCTGTGTGGCATTTGGTGTCCCCTGCCACCGTTCAAAGATGATGACTCTGTTCACATCAGAATAAATCGCATTAAAAACATTTTTGAAAGCCACTGAGAATTCCTGAGTAAAGGCTTTTTTGCCCGTGAAAAAGCAATTTTTTTTCCTCAGTTACTGCAGTATGCTTTCTGGAAAATATAGAAAACACCAAGGAGGACATCAAAATCCCCCTTAATGCCACCCCTGCAAATAGCCAGCGTTTTCTTTTTCTTTTCTTTCTTTTTTTTTTTTTTTGAGACGGAATCTCGCTCTGTCACCTGGGCTGCAGTGCAATGGTGCGATCTCGGCTCACTGCAACGTCTGCCTTCCAGGTTCAAGTGATGCTCCTGCCTCAGCCTCCCGAGTACCTAGGATTACAGGTTCCTGCCACAAGGCCTGGCTAATTTTTTGTATTTTTGGTAGAGACAAGGTTTCGCCATGTTGGCCAGGATGGTCTTGAACTCCTGACCTGGTGATCCGCCCCCCTCAGCCGCCCAAAGTGCTGGGATTCCAGGCATGAGCCACTGCGCCCGGCCAGTGTTCACAGGGTGGTGTCTGCCCCTCCGGGCACTGCCCAGGTCTTACGTTCATTCTCTGCATGCTGCTCCGAAGGCGTTTTCAGGCAGATGTCTTGCCACGTCGCCCCACACGGGTTAACAGAGCGTGGTTTCTGTCTTACCTGATTCCACGAGTGTCTTTGTGGAATCCCGTGGTACCTGCTTTCATTTGTCCAGGGCAGCCCTTTATTTTTTCCCCTTTCTCTTCTTGGCTTTTCCTCCTCCTTTGTTCTCATTCCATGAGTTTCCCTCCCATGCTTTTAAACTTGACAATGTTGAAATTTTAATCCAGGAGGAACTGTATTTTATTTTACCGTTGCCCGTTTTTGGACTTGAGACACATTCCAGTGCTTTGTATTCAAGTACTTTGTGAATGGCAGCCCCAGAGGAGGTGCCTGAAGCCAAGTGTTGACACCGGGTTTATAGCTGGTTTTCTCCCGAGTCGTGTGACTCGACCTTAACGCCTTCGCTAACCTGCTGCCATCCGTCCTGCAGAGGAACCGCATCGGCTCGGAAAACCCGAGTGACGTTTTCCGATTTTTGGTGGAAGAACGCATTCAGTGCTGCCAGACCCGGAAAGTCCGCTACACGGAGAGGGTGGATTACCTGATGCAGCTCCCTGTGGCCATGGAGGCGGCGACCAACAAAGGTAACAATTCCAGAGCGGGAGGTGCGTGCGGCGTGTGTCCGCGTGGGACGTGGGTGCAGCGTGGGTCCCGTGGGAAATGGGTGCAGTGTGTGTCCACGTGGGAGCCGAGTGCCGCGTGTCTTCGCGTGGGAACCGAGTGCCGCGTGTGTCCGCGTGGGAACAGAGTGCCGCGTGTGTCTTCGCGTGGGAGCCGAGTGCCGCGTGTCTTCGCGTGGGAACCGAGTGCCGCGTGTGTCCGCGTGGGAACAGAGTGCCGCGTGTGTCTTCGCGTGGGAACCGAGTGCCGCGTGTGTCCGCGTGGGAGCCGAGTGCCGCGTGTCTTCGCGTGGGAACCGAGTGCCGCGTGTCCCCACATGGGAACCGAGTGCCGCGTGTGTCCGCGTGGGAACCGAGTGCCGCGTGTTTCTCCGCGTGGGAACCGAGTGCCGCGTGTGTCCGCGTGGGAGCCGAGTGCCGCGTGTCTTCGCGTGGGAACTGAGTGCCGCGTGTCCCCACATGGGAACCGAGTGCCGCGTGTTTCTCCGCGTGGGAACCGAGTGCCGCGTG
>NW_016107668.1:1330644-1366575 GCF_001604975.1 Cebus imitator
TAGAATCTGGCTGCTGGGAACACCTAATGTTAGCAACCCTGATACAAGCACATCATAAACTGACTAGGGACCGGGAATGAATTTTCAAAGCATACATGTGTTCAGGAAAACATGTATGTGTGTAAGTGTACTTACAAACTGATAAATCAGGAGCTGGCTTTTTTTCTTTTTTCTTTTGAGTCATGCAAAGGAAATGCCAAGAAAGGCCATTCAAATCCGTATATAATTTTGACTACAGGTTAGTTTCCAGCACCGGATCTGCTGATGCTTGGGGCTCCGCTTTTTCCTTAGTATGTAACGGTTTGAGCAGGAAGAGCACAGAGGCCTTCTGGGTGGGGAGGCCTGATGTCTGAGGCGCTGGGTAACCTCTACAAGATGCTACTCCATGGGATGTGCGTTGATGGCCTTGGCCTCACACCTCTGCCGGACCCATGACCTCTAATCATAGTTGCTGGTGGAACCTAATCAGAAAATGTCGAACACTGGATCTGGTTCTTGTCAGGTGCTTAGTGACGGTTCTTTTTTTTTTTTTTTTTTTTCCTTCTTTTTTCTTTTTTTTTTTTTGACAGTTTGAAGTTAACAGGAATGTTTGTGTTACTTTTGTGTATGTGTGTGTGATCATTGGCAAATACTGATCCCTTTATACAATGTAAATCTCTTTCTGGCCTTATCTGCTGGGTGGGGAGGTGGTGCTGATCCGGGTTTGAAGTCCAGCTTTGTCAGTAACTGGCTGCTTTCGACTTTGGGCCTCAGTTCTTCAGCAAGGCAGCAAAGGGCTGGGGAGAGGTGAGCCCTTGGACCTTTTTCAGAGATAAGATACTCTGATGTGAAGGCCTGTGTTGGGAGGATGGCATTTGAATAATCCCAGGATTGGCCTTTGGACAAACCAGGTTCATGGGCATTTACATCACACACACGCTCTGACGCCTTCACCCCCCCAAGGCCAGTCCACGCCCACCCTGCCCTCCTGCCGGACTCACAGGCGGACCGGCAAAAAGCTGTGAATGCTTGATGCCGTCTGTCCATGCCTCTACAGACGGCCCGAGAACAGCCTTTCAGCAGGCGCATCTGGCTCTGTAAAGGACCACACATAAGCAACCCTGGCCCAGCCCAGAAGCCTCAGGGAACACTGTCCACAGGGGGTGCTTTTCATTTCCGTAGGATAAGCAGGTCATCCATTTGCTCTTTCACCCAGATGAACTGATCGCTTACGAACTAACGAGAAGGGAAGCAGAAGTGAACAGAAGACCCCTTCCTGAGCTGGTGCGCGCCAAGATACCGTTTAGTGCCTGCCTCCAGGCCTTCTCTGAACCAGAAAACGTTGACGATTTCTGGAGCAGTGCCCTACAAGCAAAGTCCGCGGGTGTGAAGTAAGTGTGTAGTCAGCGGGGTGAGGAGGGTCCTTGAGAGGTGGGGATGGGGTAGGGGAGAGTAAGTGGGTGATATCTGAGTCTGTGTGTGTCTGTCCATGTGTGATGGATGGGATTATGCTTCACACATCCTAATTGTCATCAGACTTGACTTGCGTGAGACCTGTCCAGTACAACAGGCCTGTAATTTATCTTATGTGCTAAGGAGGGGCTTCTTTTTTTAAATGTAAGGTTGTGTTTTATTCCCTGTTAGGAGTCTCCCTCCCTCCCTCCCTCCCTTGCCTGTCCCTGCCCCTCTCTTACTAAGAGGGTACAGCCAAGAAGCAGCCGCTACTCCCAAATGGCAAGGATGACATTATTAACGAAGAAATCCGAAAAATATGTGAGACAGGCCTCAGTTTAAACTCGATTACGCTATATTTTAACTCCATAATTAGAGACTGGGCCTAGAGCATGGCTGACTGTGTTTCTCCTTGGAGTCTGGGACTCTCAGGACATCTGAGTGGACAGGAGGTCTTGCGAGCGTTGTTGGAACGAGCCGCCCAGGCTTTGGTCAGATGTCCTGTTGTCACGTTGCGAGGCTGCTTGTCAGACACATATAAGTTTTTTCCTCCACCTGCCACCTTAGTTGGCTTGAAACACCTGAGCCCTTGCCCACACACTCCATATCACTGCCCCTAACTGGACAAAGAGTGCTTACAGTGCCATGAAACTGGGGGGCCTGAAAGTTTGGCCCCAGGAGTTTTGCTGTGTTCATATAATCTTGGACTATTTTTTTTTTGAGGCTAAGATTGAGCTTTTGGCTAACAGACAGGGGATTAAAGGATGGAACAGCTGCTGTGGGCTGTTTGTACCCTGGCCTCAATAGAAGTTCATTATATATGTATATAATAATAATTTTTTTTTTGAGGAGTCTCCCTCTGCCACCCAGGCTGGAGGGCAGTAGTATGATCCTGGCTCACTGCAGCCTCCGCCTCCCAGGTTCAAGTGATTCTCCTGCCTCAGCCTCCTGAGTACCTGGGAATGCAGCACACCTGCCTAATTTTTGTATTTTTTTTTTTGAGATGGAGTCTAGCACTGTTGGAATGCAGTGGTGTGATCCCAGCTCACCACCTCCCGGGTTCAAGTGATTCTCCTGCCTCAGCTTCTTGAGTAGCTGGGGTTATAGGCATGTGCCACCACGCCCAGCTAATTTTGTATTTTTAGTAGAAATGGGGTTTCTGTATGTTGGTCAGGCTGGTCTCGAATTCAAAACCTCAGGGGATCCGCATGCCTCAGCCTTCCAAAGTGCTGGGATTACAGGCATGAGCCACTGTGCCCCGCCAATTTTTGCATTTTTAGTAGAGAGGGGGTTTCACTATTTGGCCAGGCTGGTCTTGAACTTCTGACCTCAGGTTATCTGCCCTCCTCAGCCTCTCAAAGTGCTGGGATTACAGGCCTCAACCTATATTATTTGTTCTCTTTGAAACCCCTCCGTCAGGCTTCTGCTATGTTTCAGATCATAGACATCATATGTTAAAAATAGGAATGCAAAAACAGTTTATTTCAAAAAAGGAAAACAAGCCATATTCGTTACAATTGTTTTTTCAAAGCCCCATATCCAAGGGAGATGAATAGCAGTTCATCCGGGTATCAGTTGCCCATCACTGGGTGAGTTTCCATCCTAGGACTGCTCAGCTGCAGGTGTGTGTGTGTCTGTGTCTGTGTGCGTGTGTATGTGCGTGTGCCTGTGTGTGTGCATGTGTGTGCCTGCGTGTGCGTGGGCCTGTTTGTGTCCTTGTAGATAACAGTTGGTGAGTTCCCAGGTTCAGCATGAGAGATGCTCAGTTACAACTCAGAGACAACTCTGGGCAGTTAGAGCTCTACACTCTCTATTACTGATGGAAAATTTTTAAAAACCATGGACAGTAGCTTAGGACTGATTCCTGGAGCATTTATCCTTTCCTCTTGGTGCTTTTGTTCTGATTCCATTTTGGAGGCGGAACGTGATTGGGGACCTGGAAGCTTAGACAGCCCCCAGCATCAGGGGTAAGCTGCAGAGTGGGTATTCTTCACCTGCCTGGCCCTCGGCTACCCATCCTGCTCTTCAGAAAAGGGCCTGGTGTCTTAGAAGTGCAGGTGTGACACTCTGGGCCTGCCTGTCCCTGTAAGTGTCCTGCCGGGAAGCAGCCTTTCAACACCTGGAAATGGCCTGTCTTTAAAATGGGGACTGAGAGGCACGAGCTCTCCACAGACGGGCAGACTCCCTGAGCCTGGGGCTGTGGTCAGGAGACCTGGATTCTTCTCCTGCGTCCACTTCCCACCGTATCTTCTGTCCTGGGGCCAAGTCACTGCCCGGTGTCCTTCCGTCTGGAACGGAGGAATGATCGTGCCCAAGTCAGTCCTCGGCAGTTGTGGGCAGTGCGAGCGTTTCTACCTAGAATCCTTGAGGAAGGGTTTCTGCTTCCTGCGGCTCCTACGAGGACCTCTTTCCTTTTCCTTTCTGTCCGCACGCACCCCTCCCATACATGAGAAGAATTAGTACTGGGGGATCCGTTTGTCAGTGATTGGAAACTGGTCCTTGTGGGAGAGGAGAAGACAGTGTTAAAGGCAGTAAAGCCGCTGCCGTGGACGGCACGTCTGCTGTCACCGGGTCATGCGCCGAGCCCCCCCATCAGTTACACAGTGCATCCTCTTAGTTGTCTGAGGTGGGTACCATTGTTTTCTCATTTTATGAGGGAAGAAATAAAAGAAGTCATTGGCCAGTAAGTGGCAGACATGGATTCATTCCCGTCTGAGTTCAAACTCTAAACGCCGGTTATCGGGCCCCCCATGTTCCTGGTCATGCTTGCTTATCCTTACATTTTTACAGAGGCTTGCTTTCTCTCTTTTTTTTTTTTTTTTTGAGATGGAGTCTCACTCTGTCACCCAGATTGGAGTGCAGTGGCACGATCTTGGCTCACTGTGACCTCTGCCTCGCGAGTTCAAGTGGTTCTCCTGCCTCAGCCTCCCAAGGAGCTGGGACTACAAGTGTGGGTCACAACACCTGGCTAATTTTTATATTTTTAGTAGCGATGGGGTTTCACCATGTTGGCCGGGATCGTCTTGATCTCTTGACTTCGTGATCCGCCCGCCTCGGCCTCCCAAAGTGCTTGGATTACAGGCGTGAGCTGCTGCGCCCAGCCAAGAGCCTTGCTTTTTCTTTGTTATGATTTATCATGTTTCAAATATTAGTTTTGAGAAAACCAGTTCAGTGGGTTTCTAAGAGATCTTATTTTTATTTCCAGCAATGGAGGCTGTGATTCAGTCTACGTTTTGTTAATCTGGGACCTTGGGTTTTTCCTTGTTACACCCAGAGCCTGAAAAGACCATGAAGAGGCAAACAGTCCCTAAAGATCTTGGTGGGACTTGCATCAGGATGGGCCAGACATAAAGACCCTTCTCTTAAATGATCATGAACAGACCGTGTGTGCAAAGAATGTCAGTGCTTGGAAGGGTCATTCACCCAGCAAATATTATTGCTCACTTAGCATATTCTAGGCAATGGGTTGATCCAGACCTAACTCCTGCCCTCAGACAGCTCACAGATGAAGAGTTGAGAGGGAGAGATTTTTACTTACCCACCATCATTTATAAAGAAAAAACCTTGGTGTGGGGTTGTACAGCACAGACTCCAGGTGGACGCCCCGTGTTCGAACGCCCCGTCTAGAACTTGCTGGTGTGCAACCTGGGCTAGGTGACCTCGCCATCAGCTCCGGCTTCCCTGTCTACAAAGTGGGGATAATAATGGTACTTTCTTTGCAGGGCTGGGGTAAGAATTAAGGGAGATAAGCCATATAAAGTGCCTCACACGGGGCAAATACAGGACGGAACTGTTATTTCCGTTATGTTTAGCTTCCAGATTTTTTGTCTTTGATGATATAATTTGAGTGAGGTGGATTGATGATTATGTTTTCAACAAGTAGACAGGGTAAGATTTTTTTTTTTTAGTTAGGTTTTCAGTACAGTTGACAATGTCAGGGAGAGGGATAGTTTATATTTCTTTCTCAACAAAATCTTTATTGTATTTTTGCCTTAATTGTAATTGGTGAACAGTCAATATATTTTAAATAATGCTGACAGGTCGTTAGCAGACACCACAGTGCTGTTGCTGGGACCTATTCTAAGCACTTTATGTCTTGACTCATTTAATTCCCTTAACAGCTCTTCCAAGCAAATTTGCTGTCTATCTAGATCTCTTTGAATGATTTACATTCTAATGGTCTTTATTAAAAACATATCATTTCCAAGGATATTTCAATTCCAGAAATTAATTTTAGGAATAAAAAAATAAGCTGAGCATAATTTTTAACTTTGCTAGATGTGACTACCTGATGCCCCCAACCTGCAATAAATGAATGCAAAGCATAACTTTGGAGATGGATTTGAACAGACACGTATTGAACGGTTGCTACATGTGAGCGCTTCAACTTGAGACCCTATAGAGGTTACAAAGATGAATAATGTTTGGCCTGACAGGGCAAATATAATTTGAACACCTTTAAATCTACTTTCTGGTGCTTTTAGGTTGGCTGTTACCCATGACACAGTGATGTGTTAAATTATCCCTGCCCCAACCTTGAGTTATTCCACTACCCCTACTGTGGCGTCACAGCTGACATCTGACCTCGACACCACAGAGCAGCTTCAAGTCTTGGGTCCTGAGTCATATTTTGGAAATTATTGATTCACCGATGTCTTTTGGTTGATTTCACTATTACGTATTTTCCACATTTAAAGCTAATGTGGTAGGAAGAGGAGGTCAGAAAAATAACATTTTTACATTAGTTAAAATATCATGGCTGGGTGTGGTGGCTCACACCTGTAATCCCAGCACCTTGGGAGGCTGTGGAGGCTGAGGCGGGTGGATCACCTGAGGTCGGGAGTTTGAGCCCAGCCTGGCCAACATGGAGAAACCCTGTCTCTACTAAAAGTACAAAAATTAACCAGGCATGGTAGTGGGCACCTGTAATCCCAGCATTTTGGGAGAGTGAGGCAGGAGAATCGCTTGAACCCAGGACGTGGAGGTTGCAGTGAGCCTAGATCACACCATTGCACTCCAGCCTGGGCAATAAGAGCAAAACTCCATCTCAAAAAAAAAAAAAATTGTAATACCAGATGGAGTTGGTTGTTTTCTGGTGCAGTTGGGGACTTGGTGACATTTAAATAAGAATGGTGTTTATTACGGTTCTCGGAAGATCGCAAAACCTAATTAGAGGTACTATATAATTTCTGGAGAGTGAGCCTGGCCAGTAGTAGATTAGTTGCTTGGGATGAGAAAGCTCCTGTTTTCTGAACATCTTTTATATTATTGCCTTTACTCTTCTACCAACTTTGTAATGGAGAATTTGAGATACAGAGAATTTAAATAACTTGCCTGGGGCAAAATACAGATCAGTGACAGTTCAGTTCAGCATCCAAGGCTTCATAGCTTCTAGGTCTTCCAGGGCAAAGTAATCATGCTAATTCCTTGGGTATACACAATGCCTTCTAGGGTGCCAGGTGAGTTCACGTCATTTCTTGAACGTTGCACGGCCTGGCAGGCAGATATGAGCAAGTCCATTTTGTAGGTGGATCGGGCTCCGTGGACCGCCCAGATGTGGAGTGAACGCAGTGGCCTTTCGAAGGCCCACAGCCACATCTTCTGACTTCTGTCCCGTGTGCTGTCCCTGTGTTGTGCCTTTTCCCGGACACTAGGGGGCAGCAAACACTTGCATTTGTTTTCGAAGTTCTGGGAGAAGGCAATGCCTTAGATTTGAAAAGTGGGGTGGGGAGGATGTTCTAGAATTTTATCTTTTTATTTTTATTTTTGGAATTTAAAGCCTACAGCACCCGGTATTCCCAGGCAGTCTCTCCTCCAAGTACTAGCCAGGCCCGACCCTGCTTAGCTTCCGAGATCAGGCGAGGTCAGGCGCATTCAGGGTGGTGTGGCCGTAGACGATATTCTAGAATTTTTTTATTTTAAAAGGCATCTGTGATACCTGCCAACAGCTCATTTTCTTTTTTATGCGTACCCACCACACCCCCATTGATTACACGTAGAGATGGTTGTTAAAAGCAAGCTGGTAAGTGTGGAGTGAGTGAGCTGGAACTAGGTCAGAATCTGGTGTACCAGTTGAACAGTCTGGGTGTGAGATTACCGAATCCACGCCCAGGCCACGGAGCCTTTCTGAAAGTCTGAAGACAATTCGAGAGACTGCTGATGTGTATTAATTTTAAACTTCACGGCCCAGATTCAGATGTTTTGGATACTTATTTATAACATGCTTTATGCTTTGGGTTAGGAACTGCAGTATTTTAATGAGGCCCTGGCATTTCCAGTAGTCAGCCTCAACCAGAGTTTCCGTCAGCGCTTCGTCTGCCAGCTCTGTGCGTGTGGAAGGGGAGGTGGGGGGTTTCAGTGTCACCCGGGAGGCTTTTCAAACCGCATGTGCGTATACACAACACATGCATGTCATCAACAGTCAAAAACATGTATACTCAATTTTAGAAAGGATTTCAGAAAAAATAAATGGTTAAAAAGCACTTTTAAGAAATGTAAAACACCACAGCAAAGTAAAAGTAACAATTTTGAAACAGGTCTAAAAGCATTTTTTTTTTTTTTTTTTTTTGTAAAGTTTTTTTTTTTTTTTTTTTTTTCCTTTTGAGACAGAGTCTTACTCTTGTTGCCCAGCCTGGAGCGCAGTGGTGCGATCTTGGCTCACTGCAACCTCCGCCTCTAGTGTTCAGATGGTTCTCCTGCCTCAGCCTCCTGAGTAGGTGGGATTACAGGCGTGCCCCACCACGCCTGGCTAATTTTTGTATTTCTAGTAAAGACAAGGTTTTGCCATGTTGACCATACTGGTCTCAAACTCCTGACCTCAGGTGATCTGCCCACCTCGGCCTTCCGAAGTTCTGGGATTACAGGTGTGAGCCACACGCCTGGCCCCAAAAGCATTCTTAAAGGACAACATTCTACATTAAACGTTTTCTTATGAAAAGGCCAGGACAAGTGAGCAGGCGAGAACGAGTGTGTGTCCACTTACGTGTCTGTGTTTGCGTGTTCCTCCTCCTCAGTTCAGCCATTGGAATGGCAGGGTGTGCCTCAGACAAAGTTGATGTGCTTTTTGAACTGTATTCACAATTCTTACTGCCTTGTTTCATTGACATGTCCCCTTGTGTTTCCCAGAACATCTCGCTTTGCCTCATTCCCTGAATACTTGGTAGTGCAGATAAAGAAGTTCACTTTTGGTCTTGACTGGGTTCCCAAAAAATTTGGTAGGTATCTTTTGCATGCTTTTGCTTAAAACATCAAACGAGCCATTTAAACAACATGGCATGTGAAAGAGCCCACGTAGGCGCTGCCACAGACAGCTCCGTTTCATTCTTCGTCACTCCCACCTTTCTGTTTTGAACTGGGATATATGATAAGACCTGACGGCAGCCATTGCCACCTGCTTACCCACCCCTCCAGTTACGGTGGCTTCCGGAATAACCGGATTCTAAGAGTGTAAACAGAATCCTCACGTCGTCAGGAAAACAGCACTTTCCAAACTTTACCATGCATATGAATTACCTGGGATCTTGGTGAAATGCAGACGCAGATTAGGCAGGTCTGGGGTGGGCCTGCGATTCTGTGTTTCTCACAAGCTCCCACGTGCTGCTGGTGCCGCTGGTCCACAGACCGCGCTTTGGACAGCCAGCAGCTGAAGAAGCTCTCTCCTCTGCCTGTGAGCAGGCAGGCGTGGCTAATGACATTCACTAACGTCACACACGCTATTAATGATAAAATAGAAAAAGTCAGTTGCATCAGACAGTTAAAATAAAGGATGTGATTTTGGCTTCATTAGACTTTCTTTGTGCTAATTTTAGAGGTTCCTGACCATTGCTGGAGGTTAGTTTTCCAGACAGTGTGTAAAAGCCTTTCTCCAGCATTATGATC
Organism: Cebus imitator; assembly: GCF_001604975.1. NCBI lineage: Eukaryota > Metazoa > Chordata > Mammalia > Primates > Cebidae > Cebus > Cebus imitator. The sequence continues at coordinate 1,339,954 of NW_016107668.1, forward strand.
CAATACAAAGGGCTTTACTAGGTTGTCCTCAGCGATGTGGAAGAATGTACCGTTTCTCAAGCAAGCACTCTGAATTATCTGCCAGTCTTTTAAAGTTTTTATGTTTTTAAGTGCCTAAGAAAAAAACCCAACTCAGTCTTACACTGATTCAGCACTTGTTTGAAGGGGATAGGCTGGAGTGACTTCCTGGAGACCTTCAGCACTAACGTTACACAGCACTTGTTTGCCACGCGAAACTGTGCCGGGCTGTCATGCTCCTGCAGGAGGCATCCCTCTTCCTGGCAGAGCAGTTTCGTGAGCAGCGGAGGGCAGAGGGCAGAGGGCAGAGGGCAGAGGGCAGAGGGCAGGAGGCTGACCACTCAGCTTTTCTTCCAGGGACCTGGAAAGTACCCGAGAGAAAAAAACTGTCTTGCTCTGAAGGCTTTGAACCACCTTGGACATGGTTTGCTTATTTTCTTTGTCCTTGGAATTTCTGTAAAGGAATATAAAATTTGAATCAGATTTCATTGACTTGCTGAATTTTAAGGAACCTCAACGTTTTATTTAATGAACCTGAATTTCTCTCTGAAGGAACAGCTGTGTTGATTTTCTTGGTCAGCTTTTATGTTTGGTTTTGCTATGCCCTGAAATTTAAATTCGCTTTTTAAATTAAGCTTTGTTCTTCGGGTTGTTGTTTTAAAATAGGATTTATGGACCTTGCCTCATAACTGATTTTGGGGACAGTATTTTCAGGTTGTTTACTAGCCCAAAAGATGTACCTTATACCAACATTTGGACCCACTTTTCATTAGTATACTCATCTTGACAGGGTATTAATCTGAGAAATTTTGTATTTGAATAAGTCTACACAACAGTGGAGCCAAGAAGTTAACAAATGCACGGTAGAGATACTACACGTGAGAGTCAGTTAATTTCCTTAAAACTTCATTGTTATTCAAACCATAGAATATCCACAGCATCATCATGACCTGAGAATGAGTTGCATCATCACGTGGGATTGCAAACCCAAACTCCTAACAAGGACAGGGTGATTCATAATCACAATGAAAGAAGGGGGCTGCGTATAGGAAGCTCGTAGCTATCTTGGCGTTGCTCGGGTATTCCCACTGTGAATAAAGAGATGAGCTAGAAAAACTGCCGTGAGAATCAGACCGGCGCAGACACGATGCTCGGGGAGCGGCAGGGCCCTGGGTGTGTGCCACTCGCACTGCCCGTTGTCTGGGGTAGAACCCGAAGACCAGCTCCAGACGGTGTTGCCGTGCGAGAACACGCAACAGCTTTACGCGTTTCCAAATAAGCTGGAAATCTAACTTTTAAATCTTCTGATTTAAAAATCAGAATTTGTTGTCAACACTTGTAAAGTATGGAACAGATTGTGTGGGCCACACATGGTTTTGGGCTGTCAGTTTGTGACCTCAGGCTTAAGTGATGTGCTCTCGTTGGGTGTGAAATCCTGCCACCCACTGTACTCCCCGGGCTCCCCACCGAAACCCCACCAGTCTTCATGAGTCTGCTGGTCAAGAGACACATTCTAGGGAATTGAAAACGCCCCTTAGCTCTGCCTAGACGCGTGCACGTAGTCACCATGCTGGTGGTATAACAAGGTGGCTGTGGACAGCCCCGCGGGTATAATCTCTCTCCTTTTGCAGATGTTTCTATTGATATGCCAGACCTGCTTGATATCAACCACCTCCGAGCCAGGGGGTTGCAGCCGGGAGAGGAGGAACTTCCAGACATCAGCCCCCCCATCGTCATTCCCGATGACTCCAAAGGTACCATCTCCTGCCAGGAGAACACGCCCCACCCTCACGCCGTGTCCTCTAGCCGCCTTCCTGTGATGTGACCCCCACCAGCACACAGAAGGGAGGCAGGGCTGCAGTAGGAAACGTAGAATAGACATTGCAGCAGGCACAGACCCGTCGTGCGTGGTTGAAATGGACAGTGTTTTTCTGTAGGGTCTCAGTCTGGGAAGCTGTGTCATTGCATTCTTGGGAATACCTTTGGACAACCTAAAGGGGAAATTCAACAGGGTGAGTTGGTTTAAAAACCGTGACAGGATCTCAACTCCCCAACTCTGTTACTGCTTCGGAGAAAGGAAGAGGTTTGAGTTTCTCTTTGACCTTGTGACCCTGTCCCTGGTCATTGTTCAGAATACATAACTTTTTTGTGGAAAAAGACACGCCAGGAATAGTTGCCTCACCTTTGTGGGTTCAAAAACAGTGTCAGAAAAATCTTGGTTTAAGTGTTAGCTCAGTTATCCTGATTGACTCAGTTTCATTCTGGCTTTGTTCGCTCACCTGGTGAGTTACTCGGGTAAGTTAACTCGCAATGACCTAGCACTCTGGGACCCTCTCCTAAAGGGTTTCCGTCAGGGAAACAGTCAGTGTTGTTGGTGACCATGATCAGGTGTAAAGGAAGCGTAAGGTGGGTCTAGAAGGAGCAAGACAGGTTCAGACAGACGTCTGTGTATGTTCTCCGATGTTGGGTCAGATGCTAAATTATGGAGAGAGAGTTAGAGAAGGGACGTTCTGGGTCATGGAGTTCAGGTGGTTCATTAAAGGGATTGAAGAAGGATCAGCACAGGCATCAGATAAATACAAGATGGCTTATTAGTGCTGCCCCGGCCTGTGGACTGCAGTTACCTAAAGCTGTTAGAAATAGAGAGAGAGGCTGGATACAGTGGTGCATGCCTGTAATCCCAGCACTTTGGGAGGCTGAGGTGGGAGGATCACTTGAGCCCAGGAGTTTGAAACTGGCCTGGTCAGTATAGTGAGATACCATCTCTACAAAAAATAAAAAAAATTAAGAATTATCTAGGCGTGGTGACTGGTGACATGTGCCTGTAGTTCCAGCTACTCAAGGGGCTGAGTCACGAGGCTCACCTGAGCCCAGGAGGCTGAGGCTGCAGTGAGCCACGATTGCTGCTCCACCCTCTGGCCTGGGCGACAGAGTGAGACCCTGTCTCAAAAAAAAAATGTTTTTTTCAAGAAGAAATAATAGGGAGATAGTAGGGAAATAGTAGTTTGTTCAGATAACGATCGGAGCGGCATGTTGTAACTAACCTAAATGCCTGAAAGCGATTGCCTTCTCTCCTGACTGAGGCTGGGGCGGGCTGTGTGGGGTTGCAGGATTAACAGCCGTGTGTGGCTCCCCAGGAGTGGGGAGGGCATGGGGGTACCCTGGATCAGCAGGTTTTCTTTGTCTAAAACTCTTCTCACTTTCTGTCCTCTCCCTTCATTTCCAGATCGCCTGATGAACCAACTGATAGACCGTATGTATCTTTAAAAATGTTTCTCAAGTCTTATTGGTATTACTCTGATACACCTGTGTGTGAGAGTTCAGTACAGAGCCACTGTTCTGTATGTCTCTATGTGCTGCTTTTCCCGGGTGGAAACAGTTCTCTGTCCGCTAGTCAGTGACTTGCTGATCAGGTGGCCTGCGGGGCTCAGGAGGTTGACCATCAGCATGAGGCTAAGCAGCCCTGCGTCAGAATCTTGGCCCGCCATTCCAGTTTTTCTCCTCTTTTGGTGTAATTTGAGAGCAGTGTGTGTGTGTGTGTATCTGTATGTATGCACAGATTCACACACATCTCTACCAGTATCTATATGTTCTTAACAAAAGAAAACAAAGCTCTCTCTGTCTGAGCCCAAGTTACTTTGTAAATCTCTCTCTCAATGTTTTAAACTTACATAATTAAACAAGGAGCTTTTTCCGTCTATACCTAACATTTGGACACTGCAGCTCCCGGTGCTGATTGCTTCCTACGATTGCCAGACGGATGCAAAGGCCTGCAGTAACTTTCTGCGAGGCTTAAGGAACAGGCTTTATCGGCTGTAGACAGTGCTTTCTCTTCAAGTTTCAGGCGTAGGAGAGGCTGCGGAGAGGTTTTGAGGATGCTCTGAAATCGTTCTGGGAATTGTTTTTGTCTAATTTTCTATGGGGAGATTTAGTGTTTTCCCAGATTGGATTGTCCAGGTAATTAACCTGGGTCCTATTTGGGTCGAACATATAAAGTTAGCCCAAATAGCTTAATATTTGGGTGACTTACAACAAAACTAAACAAAGTGAAACCGTTAATTACACCCAACAAAATAGCACTTTCTTTGGGTAGTGTGTGGATGAGCGCGTGATGAGCAGCTAGGACAAGAAGCAATAGCATTTCCCTTTTCACACGAGACTGTCCTGTTGTGCTCTGTAGCATCAGACATTGACGAGTCGTCAGTGATGCAGCTGGCCGAGATGGGTTTCCCCCTGGAAGCGTGTCGCAAGGCTGTGTACTTCACTGGAAATATGGGCGCCGAGGTGGCCTTCAACTGGATCATTGTTCACATGGAAGAGCCAGGTAGGTTGCGGGAAAACGGAATGGCTTTGGAGCCTGACATGACCCTCAGTGATGCTATGTCCTGGTCCTTCCATGGCCCCTGTGGATGTATCCCTAGAAAATGACTTTACAGTTCCTCATTGGCTGCAGCGGGGGGAGAAAGCTAGTCTTTGTCTTTCTTCTTTTTAAAAAAAATAACGGCTTTATTGAGATATAATTCACCCTTTAAAGTGTGTAAGTCAGTGGCAAAAAGACCAATAGAAAGATTTGGGGTATGCTTCCAAGAAATGCCGAGAACTTGAATGAAAGCCTGGGCATGAAGAAATGGAGGCTGTTTAGTTAGCTTTTTCTTTTATCTACTTTTTTAGGCTCTAATGCATATATTCATTTACAGTGTACATTCCAGTGGTTTTTAGTGAATTCACACCACTGTCTAAGCCATGACCACTATCTGATTTTAGCACATTTTGTACCCTCCAAAAGAAATCTCGTGTATGAGCAGTCACTCCCCATTTTCCCACTCACCTCAGGCCCTGGCAACCAGGAATCTGTTTTCTAGATCAAGGGATCTGCCTGTTTGGGACATTTCACATGAATGGAGTCATATATATGAGCTCTTTTGTGTATGGTTTCTATCGCAGTGTAATGTTTTCAAGATTCATCCATTTGTCGCATGTGTCAGTATTTCCTTTTTATGGTAAAATAATATAGTCTGTGGGCTGGGCGTGAAGGCTCATACCTGTAATCCCTGCACTTCGGGAGGCTGAGGCAGGTGGATCACTTGAGATCAGGAGTTCAAGACCTGCCCACTCAACATGGTGAAACTCCGTCTCTGTTAAAAATGCAAAAATTGGCTGGGGATGGGGGCAGGCGCCCGGAGTCCCAGCTATTTGGGAGGCTGTGGCGGGAGAATTGCTTGAGCCCAGGAGATGAGCTGAGATTGCACTACTACCCTCCAGCCTGGGCAACAGAGCAAGACTCTGTCAATAATAAAAAAATAATAATAGTCTATCATATGGATATACTACATTTTATTAATCTTTATCAGCTTGTAGACATTTGGGTTATTAACATTTTTTGGCTTTTATGAACAATGCTGCTATAAACATTTTTGTACAAGTTTTTGTGTGGATGGACATTTATTTTTACTTCTCTTGAGTGGAATTGCTGTGTCATACGGAAACTCCATATTTAACTTTTTGAGGAACTACCAAACTGTTTTACACAGTGGCTGAACCGTTTGACATTTCCACCAGTAAGGAATGTGAGTTCCAGTTTCTCTGTGTCGGCCTAACCCTTATTATTACATTTTTTTAGCATACCCATCCCAGTGTGTGTGAGGTGGTGTCTTGTGGTTTTGGTTTGCGTTTTCCTAATGACTATGACGTTGACTCTTTTTGCATGTGTTTACTGACTGTATATCTCGTTTGGAGATGTGTCTATTCAAATTCTTCATCCATTTCTAATGAGGTTATCCTTTTATTGTTGGGTTCAAGAGTTCTTTTCATATTCTGAATGCAAGTTTCTATGAGATTTATGATTGGTAATTTCCCCCTATTCTGGTGTTTTTTCACTTTCCTGATGGGATCCTTTGAGGCACAAAAAATTAAAACAATTTTTAAAAACTTTTTTCTTTTATCACTTGTGTTTTTTGTATTGTAAATAAGGAATCATTGCCTAATCCAATGGCGAAAAGATTTACCCCTGTGTTTTCTTCTACGGTGATCATGGTTTTAGCTCCCACATTTAGGTCAATGGTCCATTTTGGGTTAATTGTGTGTGTGATGTCAGGCGAGTCCTGACTTTATTCTTTTGTATGTGGATATCCAGTTGTCCCAGCATCATTTGTGGAAAATAATGTCCTTTCCCCACTGAATGGTCTTGTTGAAAATCGGCTAACCACAGGTATATGGTTTTATTTCTGGAATCTCAGTTCTATTTAATTGATATGTATGTCTGTCTTTATACCAACACCAGACTGCCTTTTTTTTTTTTTTTTAGACAGAGCCTTGCTCTTTTGCCCAGGCAGGGGTGCGATCTCGGCTCACTGGCTCTGCAACCTCCGCCTCTGGGGTTCAAGTGATTCCTGTGCCTCAGCCTCCTGAGTAACTGGATGACAGGCATGCACCACCACGCCCTGCTAATTTTTGTATTTTTAATAGAGACGGAGTTTTGCCAAGTTGGCCAGGCTGGTCTCCAACTCCTGACCTCAGCTGATCCGCCCGCCTCGGCCTCCCAACGTGCTGGGTTGACAGGTGGGAGCCACCGCGCCTGTCCCAGACTGTCTTGATTATTCTAAATTTGTAGAATCATGTTTTTTCTTGTTAGTATTGTTTGTTTCAGTACAAAAAAGAAAAAAGGAAAAGACTTGAGTGTGGTTCTCGTCCTCAGATTTTGCTGAACCGCTGACCATGCCTGGTTACGGAGGGGCGGCTTCTGCCGGAGCCTCTGTTTTTGGTGCTTCTGGATTGGATAACCAGCCCCCAGAGGAAATCGTGGCTATCATCACCTCCATGGGATTTCAGCGAAATCAGGCTATCCAGGCACTGCGAGCAACGGTGAGCATGAGACTGTGTGCATGAGTGTGTGTGTGTGTGTGTGTGCACATGAGTGTGTATGTGTCAGTGTATGTGTGTGTGCGTGTATGAGTGTGTATGAGTGAGTGAATGTGTCAGTGTGTGAATGTGTGTTTTGAGTGTGTGTGTATGTGTGTGTGTGCATGTATGTGTGTGTGTGGGTGAATGTGTATGTGTCTGTGTATGTGTGTGTATGTGTATGTGTCAGTGTATGTGTGTGTGTATGTGTGAGTGAATGTGTGTATGTGTGTCAGTGTGTGTGAATGTGTATGTCTGAGTGTGTGTGTGCACGTGTGTATGTGTGAGTGTATGTGTGCGTGTATGAGTGTGTATGAGTGAGTGAATGTGTGTGTGAATGTGTATGAGTGTATGTGTGTGTGTATGAGTGTGTATGAGTGTGAGTGAGTGAATGTGTGTGTATGAATGTGTATGAGTGTATGTGTGCACGTGTGTGTGTGCATGTGTGTGTGTTCTATGTGTGTGTGTATGAGGTGTATGAGTGTGTGTGTGAATTTATTTCTGTAGCAGTTAAGACTTTCCAGTGTACTTTGATCATTTTGATTTATGTTCAATTCGTCTATGAATCTCACCATAGCCCATAAAGATTTATTTATATATTGTACACATGAAGCTAAAATAAATAATTTTCACACGGAGAATTTAAGAATAAGGCGATAGTAAAGCTGGGATAATATGAGCAAATCGAGAGAGACTTGTTCTCACCGTGAATGTTTGTTAATAGGGGTCACAGGTTTGACTTGGAGCCTGCTTGTGGCGCTAGAGGAAGGAGGGCCACATGGAATCCCGAGTTCAGTAAGACGTCCTTTCAGAGATGTAATGCCTTTCTGAGACCAAGACCTTGGATAAATGTCTCTTAAAAGTCCTCATGCAAGACTGAACGCCTCCTTGGAATTCTCTGCTGCATTTTCTCTCTGTAGAAAGAGAAGGTTCTTCTGGTAGCCGTGAGCTTCTTGATTCAAGAAGCAAGAGACCCTGAAACTTTAGGGTAGACAAGTCCCTTCTGCAGTGCTGATATCTGTTTAATATTCAGGGAAAGTACTTAAAAAAGCGCACCCTTTCATCTTGTGAGTCTTAGCAGAAAAAAAAAAGAGAGATAAAAACCAAATCCAAAGCTAAAACCCAAAACATCCAACCTTCCTGGTCACACCATAATCCATTTTTGAGTAGATACCTGGCCTCAACTGCTTCTTGCCTGTCCTGATGGAGTGCCTGCTGGGGCCTGTTGCTGAGGTCACTGTGGCCCCTGACTGTCTCATGAGAATGTGGCTAGAACAATCTGTCTTCCTTTCAGATGCGTAAAAGATCTCAGCCGGAGTTCGTCTTGCTTGGGGTCCTTTCTTGCGCCCCACTCGTTCTACCTGCCCCACTGTTTCATTAGAGCTTCTGTATCTCTACAGATTCTTTAACCTGCCGGCGATACCGCAAGCTGAGAAAGGTGGAAATATTTTTATGGCCAATTAGTTTGAAGTACATGGAGTCCAGTTTAAACAATTACACTAGCTAGTCAGTGTTGTCGTCATTAATCAAGATGTTAATCTTGTCTTTACCACAGTTCAACCCTTTTACCAACATTCCCGGAGAGAAGGCTCTCATACAGTGCTCACCCCGGCATCCCTGTACCGTGCAAAGTTCTCTGCAGAAAATACAGTTGGTAGGGAAGGTAGTGTGTGCAATGAAGTGGCTTTAGAAAGAGCTGCCCTTAAACAAATGCCGTACCCTTGGTTTTCCCACACCTGTCATTACCAGCGTCTTCCTCAGAAATGCTGGGCTACCGCTGATGCAGGCTTTGGGATGCCGACCTGCTGCTTAGAGCTGTTTTCCAGGGAACCCAATTGCAGGTGTCAGCGGGAGACCAGCGGAGTGTGCATGTCACGCGGAGTCAGAGCTTCTCACGCACGGCGCCGAGGCCTGGTGAATGCAGGCCTTCTTCCCTGTCCGCGTGACGCCCAGTTGTCACGGCCGGGACACAGCGAGGCCTGAGGCTGCGCGCATCGTAAAAACGTGTGTTTCTCTTTTGTCGTTAGAATCACAGCCTGGAAAGGGCGCTGGACTGGATCTTCAGTCACCCTGAGTTTGAAGAAGACGGTGACTTTGTGATTGAGATGGAGAATAACGCCAATGCAAACATTATTTCTGAGGCCAAGCCTGAAGGACCTAGAGTCAAGGATGGACCCGGAAGTAAGTTCTCGCCTTAGAGGCTGTCTAGCAGTCGCGACTGCACATCCAGCTCCCGCCCTCCTGTCCCACCGCGACACAGTCAAGCCTTTGTCGTTGTTCGAAAGTTTGCGCAGATCCTGTCTTCTCGGAAATGGTGCCATTTGCCCCTTTGCGTGGGCCCCGGGGATCTCATAAAGTCACGTCACAGTTGTGTTGCTTGGTCGTGTGTGTGCCTAAGTTTAGGGCCAGCCTTGACTTTGTTCCGTTGAGGTAAAATTTCTCCATGGACTGTGGGAGGTTTTGTCAAAAGAGAACATTTGTGTTCACGGTAGTGTTTTGAGTAGTAGTAACGTAGTTTCATCCTTCACTATACCCTTCCCAGAACCAGCTGCTGAAAGTATTCTGAAGGCTTGTCTCAGGACGACAGGAAGAGGTGCTGTGGCCATTGTTGTGCCTTTTTTTTTTTTTTTTTTATGACACAGTCTCGCTCTTGTACACCAGGCTGGAGTGCAGTGGCGCGATCTCAGCTCACTGCAACCTCCACCTTCCAGGTTCAAGCAATTCTCCTGCCTCAGCCTCCCGAGTAGCTGGGACTACAGGTGCCTGCTGCCACAGCCAGATAAGTTTTGTATTTTTAGTAGAGATGGGGTTTCACCATGTTGGTCGGGCTGGTCTCGACCTCCTGACCTCAGGTGATCCACCTGCCTCGGCCTCCCAGAGCACTGGGCTGACAGGTGTGAGCCACCGTGCCAGCCTGCTCTGCCTTTTCATATCAAACACTTACGTATGTCACTATGTGTCACCACTGTTCTAAGCACTTTGCATATCAACACGCATGTAACCCTCATGCAGCTGATTTTACAGATGAGAAAATAGAGGCACAGAGACACTGGGTACCTTGCCAAAGGCCACACAGCGTGTAAGAGATGGAGCCGATTCAAACCCAGAATCCGTGTTCTTCACCGTGCTGACATCCTGCTTCTTGGGCTGTCACTGCCTACGGAATAATGCTCAGGCTCTTTGTCTTGACACTCAGCACCTCGTGCAGGCGGGTCCCGGCCCAGCTGGTCTCCTGGGGACACCCCTACACTCCCTGTACCTGCAGCTGGGGTGCCTGAGACCGTAGCCACGTTCTCGGCCTACGCAGCCGTCAGGGACTCTCTTCCACTTACCTGCAGACGCTTGCTCACGTTGACCCTGTTTGTGAAACGAGCTTCCTCTCCCTTCACCGCCTGCTGAAATTCTCATCATTGCTTAGAACTGGGCCACAGATTCCAGTTCTCTGGCCTGCCTTCCTAGAGCCTTGCCATAGTCGGCTCGTGCTTACCTCACGTGCTGGCATGATGGTACCAGTATGAAAAATGCTTCCATTTGTGCCATCTTCAGTCCTCACAGTGACCTCAGGTGGTACATTACCATTATTATGCCCATTTTACAGGGGAAGAACCTGAGGCAGAGAAGGTTAAGTAGAAGCTTGTCAAGGTCACATAGCTAGTGATGGGCAGAACCCGAATTCCAGGGCGGGCAGTCTGCCCCAGAGCCTGTTAGCCGCCGTAATGCATTGTTAGTTCTTTTGTTTTTTTTTTGAGACAGTCTTACTCCATCACCCAGGCCGGAGTGCAGTGGCCCGAGAAGCTGGGATCACAGGTGCGGGCCACCATGCTTCATTGTTAGACCTAACAAATTGATCTTGCATAAAATTCCCTCTGTAGATGTTGGTGTCTCCCATTTGACTAGGAGCTTGCCCAGGGCAGAGGCCATTTGACTTTTATAGAACTCATGGTGCTAGTCACATAATAACATTGTATTTAATGAAATCAACCTTAGCAGCGTTTGTTCCTGTAATCATACAGTGGTGGATCGACTCAGTAACGTTCTTTCCAGACCTAATATGTACATATTGATATAAAATGAGAGAGAGAGGGTGGGAGGGAAACTTTCTCCTTTTTTAAAAGAAATTTAAAATAAGAATTTTATCACTGAAACTGTTTCACTGCCAACTGGGTAAGAAAAGGATGAGGTATGGTTCTCCCAGTTTCCATATTCATTTAAAGTATCTTGTATTACCTTTCAGACATTACTAGCTTGCCTAAAATATTTAAAGCTGTAACAGACAGGTTACTCAATAATGCATGAGCAGGATTGATTATGTATTACACATCCATCAGTTCGCTGCTTCATTGATTTTCCATAATGGACTTTTCTTTGGAGAGGATGAGACCTTCTCGCAGAAGGAATTAGCCACAAGATGGGGCGCTGTAAAGCTGCAGAGGGAAGGCGGGTCTGATCTTTGGGGGCACCAGCCACGCCCTCACAGGTGTCAGGAATGATGAACAGGAGCCGTCATCTCCTCGGGGCTTCCTCTACCTCCAAGACAGAGATCTGCAGAGATTCCTGGCGCTGCTGGATTTCAAGTTGTGTCATTGGTTAGATGCTGCCAAGCACCCTTTAAGGCACTATGGGTAAAGCCCAGGGACTGCGGGTGAGGGTAGCGCTGGAGCACTGTGAGACGCGCTTAGAGCAATCACGGGCCAGAGGTGTAGGATATAAAGGCAGTAGCAGGTGAAATGCTCAGTTATGAAGACAGAAAAGCAGAGCCCTAACCCGCCCAATGCATTTTGAGTTTGATTTTACAGAACAACAAATGTTTTCCAAGTAGCTTCCCCAGCACTGTGCCTGGCCCGTGGCAAGTGACCAGCAGATAACTGATTGAATGAAGAATTGAGTGACTGCCAGGAGGTAGCCCTCTCAGAGTATTTTGCTGCTTCCACAGAGCGCCGTTCAGAGGGGTTGGCTGTGTGCTTCCGTGTTACATTGCGTGAATCAAAGGCAGGGGTAACGTGACTTCTTGTACTTGGCTGTGTTAGCAACCGGTTGAATATTGCCAGTCGTTGCTTTTCTTCCTTTTGTAAAATAATTAACATTTATATTGTCTTTCTTATAATTAAAAGGATATATATTAATTTTAGCAACTTGAGAAAATAAAGACATATGAAAAGACAAAATTAAAAATGACAATCCTACTCCCCAGCAAAAACCACAAAATAATGTTTTGTTTATATTCTCTAGACCTTTTTAGACAAATACATGAAAATGATGTAAATCCATAGATTTATAAAAATAGAAAAGCAAGTCATAAAATAGCAAACATGTGATTAACGTGATTGGGCTATGATTAGGCTGTGAGTTTTGTAGGTGTACGTGTATATAAATCTATATTGTTGAACATATATTAACAATATTCTATTATAGACATGTACCATAATTTGTATACCTAATTCTAGGCTAATTATGTATCATTTAAATAAAAGATTACATTATTTCAGAGTTTCAGATAATGAAGATATCTCCACATTCAGAAGATGACTGCTATGATTTTTAAATCATGAGTTTCTTTTTTCTTTTTTTAAGACAGAGTCTTGCTCTATTGCCCAGGCTGGAGTGCAGTGGCATGATCTCGGCTCACTGCAACCTCTGCCTCCTGGGTTCAAGTGATTCTCATGCTTCAGCCTCCCTAGTAGATTCTCGTGCCTCAGCCTCCCAAGTAGCTGGGATTACAGATGTGCACCACCATGCCCAGCTAATTTTTTGTATTTTTAGTAGAGTCAGGATTTCACCATGTTGCCCCGGGTGGTCTCAAACTCCTGAGCTCAGGCAGTCCACCTCCCTCAGCTCCCAAAGTGGCTAGGATTGGAGGTGTGAGCCGCTGCTCCCGGCCAAGCCGTGAGTTTCTTAAAGGATGAATTCAGGTCACAGAAGAACAGCACATGCCTAATGTAACCCCTCTGCAGGGAGTACCAGCTGGTTCAGCATTTCCGCCTTCCACCCCTTCCTTATGTCCTTCTTCTACTAAAAGTAATATTGTGACGAACAACCTTGGGCCCTCATTTGATTATTTCTTTAGGGGAAGTTTCTGGAAGTGAAATTTGTAGTGAAAAATACATATTTTTAAGGGTTTAAAGCAGATTACCATCACATGACCCTCCACAAACACAGCAGGGGGCCACATCCTGGCCACACGGGTGACTCTCCTGTCTCCCCAGCCTTCCCCAGCTGTGCTGTGGGGCTGAGCACTTTTTACATATTTTTAAAAATCTTAATTGCCTAGTTATTTTTCCTTTCATGTTAACAGCTTCTTCATTTCCTTTGGCCAGTTTCCCACTTTTATTGAGGTTTTCAGCTGTTTTTCTTTTATTGATTTTTATGAGTTTCGTGTGTTGTAGATTAGTTTGGGAATACCTGATCACTTTACAATATTGAGTTTTTCTAGCCAGAAACATATGCTTCTCCTTTGATTTATCCTCCCCTTCCGTAATTCAAAGCCGTGTGGTTTTCTTCATAAATGCGCTGTGCATTTCTAATTTTGTCTCCAAATTACATTTTCCGTGTTACTTATGAATAAGAATTTTCTGCATTGTATATTTTACAATATTGCTGCTAAATTACGTAAAGTTACTGATCTTGTAATTTTGGCCATTCTCTAGGGGTCTGACTGGCATTACATTAAGTTCATAGGTTAACCTGTGAACACATAGGTGTGTGCTCTGTTTAGCTAGGTTGTTTAAATTCCCAGGTCATTTCGTTTTACATTTTTTGGTTGGTGAATTGACTGTGATATTTGACTTGAGAATACTGAATACAGTTAAAGGATAAGGGTAATTGGTGCTTGAGGAACCAAAACAAACAAAATAAAAACAACCTCAATTTTCAGGGTTTTGTATTAAGTGGCAGGAAGGCCAAGACAAATTTGTCTAAGCAAAAAGGGAATGTTGTCTCATGAACGCTGGGAAGTCCTGGGGGCACTGGGCCCAGGCCTGCCTTGATTCAGGACTCAAACGTTTTATCTGGATGGGCCCCTTTGTTCTGCTTCCTCTAGGTGGGTTCCAGTCCCAGACAGGGTCTCCCTCATGGCACAAGATGGCTGCAGCGCCTCCCACAGACTGCCTTTCCAGGTCAGACTCCAGTGGAGTCTTGTCCCAGAGTTCTCAGCAAAGGTGCGAGAGTCTGAGACTCCATGAGCCTCTGCACGTGCTGTGTCCGACTCCACGTCGCCGAGGCAGGCTGACTCAGGCCTGCATCACGGGCCTCACTCCTACAGCCCGAGGCTGGAGACATCTTCCACCCTCTCATCCGAGCTGACAAGGGACCAGTCGATCTCCTTCCAGCGCTGGTTCATGTGTGTAGAATCAGCTTCACCTGAGAGCTTGTCAGGCCTCCTGGGGTCTCACCTCAGACCCGCTGAATTAGGGACTCTGGGCGAGGCTCAGTCAACTGTGTTTAACCAGACGTGCAGGTGATTCTGATGCAGCTTAAACTTGAGAATTACCACCTTAAAGGCAGTGTTAGGTGACTGTTGCTTTAGGAAGAAGGGGAATGGCCACGGGGACTTTGTCACACCAGGTTAACACTGAAATAATAAGGTAGGTGTCATGAAGCGGAAAAAAGCGATTATTACAAGGATAGGGATTAAAGAAGCTCATGGGCCGCATTTTTCCTTTTACGGCAAAATCACCGTTTCCATCCTTAGGAATGAGGAAGTAACACTATTGCATGAAATGATTGTCTCAGGGGAATTAGTTTGTTGGAAGGATTAGTGCTGTTAACACGTGATGACAGAGCAGCTGTCATTTCCCGAGTGTCTCACGTGTGCCAGGCGCTTCGTCGGCCACGTGTCCTTCACCGCTTACGGGGAGACATTCCGACGCCCTCATGTGCCAGTCCCTCTCCTGGATAATCTTTGGGTGGCCTTTCCTCTGTAAGACATTGAAAGGATATGCCACCCACCTCTTTTACCTTCCAAGTTTCAGAAACTTTTTTTCAGCAGAACTAAGTGGTTTGCTAGTGGTAGAACGAGGTTAGAATTCAGGTCCGTCTGATTTTGAAGGCTGTGCGGTTTTTCCTTTATCCCTGATTGAGTCATCTCATTTCACAATTTATATTGGAATGGAGGCAGGAGTCTATTTTCTACCATGTTCTGCACATTTTAGGGCTAGCACCTAAATTTCTGCTGAGTTTTCAAAACTTCAAAGCTGGAAATCAGGCCATCACTCTGACCTCTCTGGGCTTCTGCTATGTGCAAAATCATTTCTGTGTTTATGTTGCACCTAATGAGCATTTAATTTTTCTTAAGAAAAGAGCCCACTGATTGCCAATGTAGTTAACGTGTGATTAGGCTGTGATTACTCAGAACCTGCCCTGGCTCCTTCAGCCACTTGGCTGTAATGGTGTAGATGTCTCCCATGCTGCTGGGATTTTCCACCCAGGGAGCAGAGAGGCATTCTTTGCATAACGCTGGGGTTCCTGAGGTGCTGAGCTCCCTGAGGAATGCCCCCCACCAAGCGGATCTGGAGGGCAAAAGCTACAGCTCCCCAGGGAAGCCAAGCCCAGTGGTGCTCTGGAAAGTCACTTACTCCATCCCACCGCGCTGACTCCCCTCCCACTTAGCACTTGCCGCAGTTCCTGACGTTTTCAGTGGTGCTGTTGAAAGTTAGGAGGCAGCCACTCTTGAGTAAACTGATTTACACGGAAGTTTAAACGATGGAGAACTGTTAGACGTGGAAGGAAGTGTTTGCCTTCTGGAGCATTTGGCATTGTAACTAATTTTGAGCTGGCTAGGGTTGGGGGAGCAATTTGTAGACCCTTTACGATTCTGTGGCTATCAGCTGCCTTCCGATGTTATTGATTTACCTAGGTCTGTCTTCTCTTTTTGAGAATTCAGCAGTTTTCTGAAAGCTCCAATACTCCTCCCTCCCACACTGATTTTTTTTCTCAGAGAGGCATGAGGGAAATCAAGCTGTTGGACATTGAGCTAGTTGTACATTAAGCTTGATATAGTTTGGATGTTTGTCTCATGAACATCCAAATCTCATGTTGAAATGCAAACCCCAATGTTAGCAGTGGGACCAGGTGGGAGCTGTTTGGGTCACGGGGGTGGATCCCTCATGAATACCTTGTTGGGGGAAAGGATATCCCAGATAAATACCCAGATATTGGGTGCTTATGAGGAAAATGTTAGTAAGTTGGTGATTTTTTTTCCCCCACTTTGTATAGAGGGAGTTAGAGACAGGCAGTGATACAAATTAATCAAGTAAAGAGCGTTGGATGAGAACAGTTTATTTCACCAGAAGACTGCAGTGCCTCTGGGGTCTTGATAGTTATTTTAGGGAGACTTGATGTCTCTGTGTTCTGACCACTCTCTGTAGACTAGCTAAATAATATGTCATGCCCTGATGAGATACTGCTGCTTCATAAATATTTTAGATGCTATAATGACTTATAAAAATACGTTCATTTAAAGAAACTTCTGAATCCAGAGTTGCTTTTGGCCATTATGCTTATTAAAACATAATTTCCCAAAAGGCAAAATCATGACTTTCAGGTAAATATAAAATGAACACATAGCACAGATTTTTAAAAACATTAATTAATGAGAGAATCAGTCAGATGTTATTACTGGCTTAAAAACATTTGTGAAGCTAGGATATTTAAAGACAATTAAAAAAAAATGTTAGGATGAGATTCCCAGGTTAGACTAAGGATGAGTCAGTGTCTTTCAGGACCATAAATCCTCGAAACAATCATTTCACAGTGTTTACCCCAATTTATAAATCTATAAATCCTTGAGGATATGTGTTCTACTGGACAGAATTTTTTTTGTATCTTTCCCAGATAAAAATCTACAAGTTAAGAAGTAACATCACTAAGTATGAAATCTTCAATCAGTAGTATATTAGTAGTTTTGTAGTTGTTGATATAAGAAAATACCTGAGACTGGGTAGTTTATAAAAAAAGAGGTTTATTTGGTTTACAGCTCTTCAGATTATGCAAGAAGCACAGTGCCGGCATCTGCTTCTGAAGAGGCCTTAGGAATCTTTCAGTCTGCAGAAGGCAAAGGAGGAGCAGGTGGGTCACAGGAAAGCCAGCGAGAGAGAAGAGGTGCCACGCTTTTTTACAGCCTCTTCTCTGGTGAACTCACTCCTTACCACAGGAGGGCACCAAGGTACTCAGGACGGATCCACCCCCATGGCCCAAATACCTCCCACCTGGTCCCACCTCCAACATTGGGGGTCACACATTTCAACATGAGATTTGGAGGTGACAGACGTCCAAACTATATCAAATAGTAAATTGTGAGATGAACTAAGGTCATCTTCCTAGGTCAGCAGCCAGCCAATGTTTTCTCTCAAGAACAGGATGATAAACGTTTCAGGTTTTGCAGGCTGTATAGATGTCTGTCTCATATTCTTCTCTCCTTTCTTCTCCTTGGCAGTGCAAAAGCAGGCTGTGGGTCAGATTTGGCTAATGGGTCATTTGCCAATCTCTCCCCGACATAATCTTTGGGTGGCCTTTCTTCCATATGACGTAGAAAGGGTATGCTGCCCACCTCTTTTACCTTCCAAGTTTCATAAACTTTTTTTTTAAACAGTGCTTTCTCAAAGAACAAAATCAAAGAGTACAGTTGCTATTAGGTTGGGTAGGGATGGTAGCAGCAACATTTGCTGTTAAAAAATCTTCATGTTAGCAAGGCTGGGAAGATTTTCCTAGAGTTCAAACAGGACAAGTTTTGTGGGGAGGAAGAATGCTAGTTCCAGGCACAATTTAATTCTGCCCATTCTGAGGGACACTGTCCGCTTGCTGTTGAGACATAGTGGTTCTGTCAATTTTGTCTAATTCTACCAGATGCTTTGAAGGTTTTTCTGTTGAAAGTCAACATTTTTGAAATGTTAGAAATTCCTTTTTAAGTAAATAGAAAAGGAAGCTTGAGATGAGATAAACATTTCAAAAGTTTGACTTTCAACAGAAAAGCAGTATTTTTTTTGGTGTGTGTGTTTTTAGAGTGTGTTTGAGTGCTTTTGTTTTTTTTGGAAGGATGTCTGTGGGAACTTAGAGAAGAATCAGCAGTAGCTTCTCTCTCTGGTGAATTCACCTTGACCTTCTCTTTGGAGACAAACATAAGTTGAGATTTATTACCTGTTTAGTTTTTGCAAATGTGCTGAGATTCTCTCTTCTTGTTTCCCAGCAGGAGGTGGTGAATAATTCATGGAGCAGTTGCTCATATTGATAAACATGGTTAATTTAAATAGTAGGACTAAGATTCATGCTGACCTTTTACATTTTATTTTTATGGTTTTGAAGATGTACATGAATTGTTTTTAAACAGAGAGGAAAATGCTTTCTGGGGGGCTTAGGGACATGTTGGATATATTAGGATGTATGGATTTGTCCTTTCTCTGTGTCTGTCTGTTTTGTCAACCCATTGGCTGTGTTGGTATCTGTGCTGCGTTTCATTGATGCCACCCTGTCTTATGGTGGAAAGTGCTCGGTAAACACTGTTCTTCTGCAAGACGCCCTTGCGGGGAGAAAAAGCCTTGATTGAGGTATTGTCTTCTCTCTCTCTCTCTCTCTCTCTCTCTTTTGAGTCAGGGTCTCACTCTGTCGCCCAGGCTGGAGTACAGTGGTGTGATCTGGCCTCATTGCAGCCTCGGTGCCCTGGGCTTAAGCAATTCTCCCACCTCTGTCTCCTGAGTAGATGGGACTACAGGCACACACCACCATGGCTGGCTAATTTTTTTGTATTTGTAGACACAGGGTTTGCCATGTTTCCCAGGCTGGTCTCAAACTCTTGAGCACAATCAATCTACCCAAAGTGCTGAAATGACTTGGTGGTGTTTGCCACCATGCCTGGCCTGTATTCTCTCTTTATTTCATGAAAATTCTTAGAGAGTTTTCACTCAGGCTCATTCAACTTACTCAGCTGCGTTTTTGGGAGAGCAGCACTCTGTTTCTTAAATTGAAGATTAGGAATTTGATATAGAATTATTCCAAAAGGGCTTAAAAACCAAACAGGGGTGAAGAAACACAAGGATCTCAACTCACTCCCTTTCTTGCCTATAGGGAGGTCAGGATGGGTTCTTAGTGTGAGAGGGCAGACAAGGGTAAGGTGCCTGGAACACTGTTTGAAAAATAAATACCGGGCAAAATGATTGTCATTTACAGCTGTTTTTGTCTGGCTTCTGATTTCAAACCTAGGATTTTTTTTTTTTTTTTTGGGTCAGTTGATGTGATAGCTAGCAACAGAAATTTAGTTAATTATGGGCAACACAATATTCTCTGATTCATTTCTGATTAAATAATTATTTCATCAGCTTATACCCCAATTTATGCTTTGGTAGGAGGTTTACAAAAATATATACACTGTAAGATGATATAAAAACGCGTGAGGAGATGAAGTGAAAGGAGTCATTCCTTCATTCACTCATTTATTTATGCGTTTAGCAAATACTTACTAAGTACCTACAGTGTGCAAAGCACTGTTTTCTGTGCCTGGAATAGTTCAGTAAACAACACAAACCCCCTGTCCTTATGGAGCCTATTCTAGCCTGGGGTAAAAGGTGTCAGACAATAAATCCGTGCACAGGTAAGGATGCGACATGGCAGGTGTTCCTTTCTGCTGTGTGGAAAGGAAAGCAGGATGATGGCAATGTGAGCAGCAAGAGTGAGGGTAGGGGTGGGAGGAGGTTGATGTTATGAAGAAGGTTCAGGAAGGCCTCTTTGATGAAGTGACACTTGGACCTGAGATCTCAGTGAAGTGAGGTGTGAGTCATGTGACATCTGAAAGGAGAGTTTCAGAAGGAAAGAGCAGAAGGTCTGAACACCTGAAGGTCTAAAGGCTTGAAGGTTGGGGCATGCCAAGAGTGTCTGAGGAGCAGCCAGGAGGCGAAGGTAGCTGGAGCAGAGTAAGGGGGAGAAGGGGAGGAGGTAAGGGGACTTCAGAGGCCACTGCAAGAGTAAGATTTTCTCAGAGATTCAGGGAGCCACTGGAGGTTTTTGGGGTAGAGTAATGACCACAATTTGACTTTCATTTAAAAGAAGACCAGTGGGCTGGGCGCAGTGGCTCACGCCTGTAATCCCAGCACTTTGGGAGGCTGAGGTGGGCAGATCACTTGAGGTCAGGAGTTCGAGACCAGCCTGGCCAACATGGTGAAATCCCATCTCTACTAAAAATACAAAAAATTAACTGGGTGTGGTGGCACACACCTGTAATTCCAGCTACTTGGGAGGCTGAGGCAGGAGAATCGCTTGAGCTCAGGAGACAGAGGTTGCAGTGAGCCAAGATCATGCCACTGCACTCCAGCCTGGGTGATAGGGCGAGACTCTGTCTCAAAAAACAAAAAAACAAAAAGACAAAACAAGACCAACAGAGTGCAGCCAGAAAGGAAGCCGCCCCCTTGCCCATCATGCAGTGCATATTTGTGGGGAACCTGGTGTTAAACCATTTGCAGATGACCTGCTCCTGGGTCAGGGTTTCATATGTAGCAGAGCAAGAACAAAACTCTGGCAGCTGTGGTAAGAAAGGTTGGTGGGGAAAGGGAGGAAGCAGGGAGGCTAATTAAGAGGCTGTTGTAATAATTCAGACAAGATACAATGGCGACTTTGATCAGGGGTTACTAGTGGAGATTGTAAGAAACATTTGAATTCTGGATATTCAAAATGGATACATTTTGAAGGGAATATTGACAGGATTTTCTGTGGATAGGGAGTATGAGAGAGAAGTCAGGATTTTGCCTGAGTTACTAGAAGAATGGAATCGTCATTGACTGAGATAGATAAGGCTGAGGGGGGAGAATGATCAATAAACTAGGAATAGAAGAGATCTTCCTCAATCTGATAAAGCGAATCTACAGAAGCCCTACAGTTCACGTTATACTTAATGTGAAAGACTGAATGCTTTCCTCGTATGATCAGGAAGAAGACAAGGATGCCCCCTCTGACACCTTCATCTAACATTGTACAGGAGGTTCTAGCCATTGCAATTAGGCAAGAAAAAGAAGTAAAGTTATCTGGATTATCAAGGAAGAAGTAAAACAGTCTCTATTTGCAGAGATATGATCTTACATATAGAAAGCCCAAAGGAATCAACTAAAAAACAATTAGAACTAACGGTTCAGCAAGGTTGCAGGAAACAAGATCAATATACAAAATTCAGTTATATTTCTGTACACAAACAATGAACATTCCAGAAATGAAATTAAGAAAACAATATCATTTACTGCCATAAGACTACATGACGTCAGCCAGAGAGAGAAAGAAAGAGAGAGAGAAAGAGTCTGGATAGAGGAGGGAAAAAGGTTTGAACCCCAGATCACCCAAGTTCAAAGGTCAGGCTGGTGAAGAGAAGCAGTGAAGCAGCTGGACAACCAGGAGAGTCACTCCTGGTGCGTATTTGAGGAAGGAAGAGGTGATCAGCAGTGTGTGGTGCTGCTGAAGGGTAAGAGGAGGACTGGGGATTGACGGCTGAGTAAGTCGAATGAGCCTGAGTAAAAAGTGAGAAAGAATGAGACTCAGAGGCGCAGGTAAAAAGGTCTGTCTGGAACCAATACTTTTTTTTTGAAAAATGTAGTAAAAGTGGAACACTAGCAAAATCAATATGCAAGCCTATTTTTCCTTATTAAATTCACTAGACATAGTCTTGTAAACGTGCACTTTCGGGTTCCATCCTACCTCAGTGTAGTCTGTAACAGTTTGCTGAGTGCACGGGTTCTTGTCTGTGGAGCCCACCTTGGCAACATGAACTAAAACGGATTCAACATGGATATCACAGGGTACTGGCCCTGATGCAGGAGGCACCTGTTAGAGAATAAACATCGGTCTCACCCTCTAAGAGGCCACGTATCTCCTTGTTCAGAAAGCATGAAGCCTGAAGTTTGGTCCCACATAAGTTATAATCATGAACAAGTGAAACATCTTGCACCAAGCATTATCCTTTTCTATAAATGATAACAGCTATCTGCTCTCTTCCTTGTAGTTTTGACATTTGTGTAGTATTTTAGTCTGAATTGCTCATTTAAGTTTCATACAACCCTGCAAAGTGGGTGGATTTCTTTTTTAATCCCCATAAAGAAACAGGCTCAGAAAGACGGAACACGTTGTCCACCCTCATGCTGTTTGGAGGTGGTAGAGCCAGGACCCCTCTTTCAGTCCCACAAGCTCGCCACCAGACCAGGCTGTGGGATTTTTGAATCCTTTTCCACATTCGAATTTAACATCAGCTGTGCTTTGATCATTTATGTCCTATTTTTGTGATCACAGATTTTCAGGTTGAATTTAGTGTCACTCTGGGTGTGTGTGCGTTGTCAACGCAGCAATGTAATGAGACCTTATCTTTCAAACCTAAACAGTTGCTGGATTATACTAGTGCTGGTTTTGAATTCTCTCCGGTCTGGAAGTGCTGCCTTGTAACTGCGTTGTTTCCTCTTTCACAGCATATGAGCTGTTTGCATTCATCAGTCACATGGGAACATCCACAATGAGTGGTCATTACATTTGCCATATCAAAAAGGAAGGAAGGTGAGTCATTTTTAGAAGGTAAATGACAGCCGTGATTTATTGAGTACCTACTGTATGCCCAGCACTCTCCTAGGTACACTGTATGCTATCTCACCTGGTCTTGTAAAGGGTATACTGTTAATGCTTTTTACGTATCAAGACGCTTAGACTCAGGGAGGCCGAATAGCTTGACCTCAGCTAGTAAGTCAAAAGCCACTTGCAATCATCATACCGAGGTGACTTCCCAAAATAAAGATGCATCCTGCAGCAGAATGTACGCTGTGATTGCAACCTCCATAGGATTGCCATATTTAGCCAACAAAGGGAAGCATTCAAGAAAAACCCAGATGCCCTATTTAACTCGAATTTCAGATAAATAGTGAATAATTTCTTAGTATAAATAATTTCAAAGAGTCTATGTCCCAACTATTATATGGGACATGCCTATACTGAAATCATTTATTGCTTACCTGATACTCAGATGTAACTGGGTACCTGCGCTTTATCTGGCGGCTCTAAACCTTCAGTGCTTTCCCTTACCACAGCCTTGCCGTTGGCTTTTCCACGTTCCTGGGTAGAACTGTTAAGTGTGTGGGGAACTGGGAATGAGACAGTTGTGGCGTGAAAGGCGGCTGCTTTCTTCAGAACCTTCTCCCCGGGCTGGATCCCCACAGGCCCCACTGGTGCCCTTCCCACAGGTCCAAACCGTGGCTGTGGGTCGGCCCTTCTGCTTGAGGGCAGCACTCAGGCCACGTGGACGCTGAAGGAACACCTGAGCGTGGCCTCTGCTCCGTCCCTCCCTCCCACTGCAGGAGGGGCCAGTTCTCACCTGGATTCCACTGTGTGTCTTTTAGTTTTGTCTTCTAAACTTGATTAATAAAATACTTGAGCACAGGGATTTATCTTTTTTGTTTGTTTGTTTGAGATGGAGTTTCACTCTTGTTGCCCAGGCTGGGGTGCAGTGGAGTGATCTCAGCCCACTGCAACCTCTGCCTGCCGGGTTCAAGCGATTCTCCTGCCTCAGCCTCCCAAGTAGCTGGGATTACAGGCGTGTACCATCACACCCGGCTAATTTTTTGTATTTTTAGTAGATTCAGCGTTTCACAATATTGGTCAGGCTGGTCCTGAACTCCTGACCTCAAGTGATCCACCTGCCTCAGCCTCCCAAAGTGCTGGGATTGCAGCTGTGAGCCACTGTGCCTGGCTGGGACTTATCTTTATAGTGAATTATTTTTATTGCAATCATGATAGCTCTTTTAAAAACACTTTGGAGTGAAGTAAAAGAAAAAAAGTGAAAATGCTTTTTAAAAGAAAAAAGCTTAATTATAATTTTAAAAGCAATAAAATTCATTGTAAATAATTTATAAATATAAGAATATACAAGAATATGTGCTTGGAACCCTAACAATAACCATTGTCTACATTTTGAGATATTTTTCTCTGTTGTTTTGGCTCACTGGAAGAAAGTACATGTTTGTCTATTTATGCACATACTACATATAAATATGCATAGCATAACTAAAAGTGTGACGTGTATGCGGAGTGCATACAATTTTTTAACCTGTGCTTTCCCATTTCACATTATATTGTGATTATTTTCTCACTTTGCCAAATATTCTTTGAAGAAATTTTAATAGTTCACTGCATGGATTTTTTTTTTAAGCTTTGTTGTACATAATTCTTTGACTCAATTTCTGAGTCTACAGATTTCTATAAAGGGAATTATGGAATCAAAGGTTCAAATGTTTGGAGGCTCCTGATACATTTTAGTAACTACTTTTCGACCGAGGTTAAGGATCACAAAGCAGCTGTAGCTGGGCGTGAGGGCACGAAGGTGTGTGCCCAGCTACTCAGGAGGCTGAAGCAAGAGGGTCCCTTGAGCTCAGGAGTTCGAAGCTGCAGATGATGCTGCTGTACCCAGCCTGGGGAGAGAATGAGGCTTTGTCTCTTAAAAAAAAAGAAGCAGTTGTGATTCCCTACCAGCATTCTGTTCTTTTTTATACAACAAACTTGAGTTTAGTGTCTTAAAACATCATGGTTAAGTATTGTGTGCCATATGACTTAGTAACTTCTTTCTGCAAAGTTTCCCGAAACTGACTTAAATCCATCAAATGCTTCTGTCTTGTTTTCAGATGGGTGATTTACAATGACCACAAAGTTTGTGCCTCAGAAAGGCCCCCTAAAGACCTGGGCTACATGTACTTTTACCGCAGAATACCAAGCTAAACCTCAAATGTAAAAAGTGGCGACAGGAAGCCATACGCCTTTTTAATTTGCCAAAAAAAAAGAAAAAGAAGCGGAAGAAGAAGTTGTTGAAACAGCCAGACATGAAGGAGTACATGCAGTATTTATAGTTTATTTAAAGAGCACGATCAGTTGACGCCTTCTGAAATAGAACTGGGAAGAAATTTCTATTAGTGATGATACGCTATTGTAGATAGTTTTTTATAAATGTTCAAGGAGAGGATATTTAAAAACATAAATGTATTCATATTGCTGGTGGAGAATCTGCCATCAGCACATCAAAAATGGGGATGTGTCCCCAGCCCTCTATTTTGCTTTGGGGGTCAGTGGTAGTGGCCTCCAGGAAACCAAATAATGTGGCCTGCGGTCTGGCCTTGCCCACAGCAAATGAAAAGCCCACTTGTGTTTCATATAGAAAGTCAGCAATTGGGCAGGGCTTTATTTGTGAAATAATTTTTTTCATGACATACAATAATTTCTGATGTATCCATGTAGATATTATGCTCTGTCCATACTAGAACCTCTGCAATGAAAGATGTTTTTAATTTAAATCATATCAAAATTCATAATACGATTGTGTGAATGTGTGTGAGTGACTGAGAGTGTGAGACTTTTACCAGAAAAGTGAGTCCACTAGAAAATCAGTGACAAGTTGGTTTTAAAAGCCTGAACAGTAATTGGTATTAAGCAAATCTGAAAAAAGCAAGTAAGTATTTTAACAAAACTACAACTCAGGAAGCTTCAGGGAGATTAGTTCCCCACTTAGATTTTTAAGGAGTAAAAAGGGCTGCGTTATGCCTTTAAGTGCTGTCAAGAATTCACTTGGGTTTGGGACGTTAGCTGGTGTAACGCTAGATGCCCACAGCAGCATAATATTGTACTTTGTCAAAGGTAGATAAATTCTCTGTTTCTCATCAGCCCTTTCCCCAAAAGGTATGGTGTTTATTTTTAGTTAAAATGGCTCATCTCTTTTTACCATCTCACATGATAACTCTTTGGAGTCATGCTGTGTGCCCCAAGTTTGTCAGTAGCTTTCCCATCTCTGAGTTCTTTATCTGCCTCCATTTCCTTGTTTTTCTGGGGCCAGAGTCTCATCTCTGCCCTTTTTTGGTTTATCACCTGCTGACTTGCCTTCGCTGCTTATCTGATGTGACCAACAGTGTGATCTTGGATGCTCTAAGGATCTTAGATGCAGAGAAACTTTATATGACATTATGAAAGACCATCCTTTCCATTTTGATTATTTCAGTATTTTAGTTGTGACCTGGGATTAGATGAATTTCCAATGTGGTAAAAAGTTGAATGAAAGCATTCTATAATTTCTGTAATTTTCCTACTGCTCTGTACCAAATTCCAGAATCTCTGGAATTGCTATTTCAGATTGTTCGGTCAAATGAAAAAGGATTTATTGCTGTCTGTTTATCATGTATTTGTGTGGTTGAAAGAATCTTTTTAGAAACTGTAGGAAAATAGAAGCAGCTGGGTGAAATAGAGCACAGACACTGGATGAGGATGTGGTGAGCTGTGAACGGTCAGGGTCTGGGCACAGTGGGGGCCTGTCTCACAGCTGGTCCTTTGGTGCCATGTGAGCGAGGGACATGGTGTCTGAGGCCCCCAGCCTGAATGCCTGCGTGCTGCTCCTAGCTGGCTGTGGGCCTTGGGCAGGTCCCTCGTCCCTCCCTGTTCTCATCTGCACAATGGCGTGATGACACCTGCCCTCTCTTTCTAGTCATGCTTTGAGGATACAGTGAGCTTGGTTACAGTGAGCCTTCAATGAGTAGAACACGGTGTGCCACGGTTATGGTGAGCCTTCACTGAGTAGAATACAGTGTGCCACGGTTAGGTGAGCCTTCACTGAGTAGAATACGGTGTGCCATGATTACGGTGAGCCTTCACTGAGTAGAATACGGTGTGCCACGGTTATGGTGAGCCTTCACTGAGTAGAATACGGTGTGCCACGGTTAGGTGAGCCTTCAC
>NW_016107668.1:1366860-1374138 GCF_001604975.1 Cebus imitator
AGTAGAATACGGTGTGCCACGGTTAGGTGAGCCTTCACTGAGTAGAATACGGTGCGCCACGGTGGGTCCTGGTGGACTGCTCCCTGCCTCTTCTGTTCGATGCTTTCCTCAGTGTGGGAACAGATGAGATTGGCAGAAGGAGGGAGTTCCCGAAGCAGTACTTTTCTATCGGAGTGTGCACGCTGGTGTCACCCTGTAGCGTTGACTCAGACTTCCTAAAGCAGCCCCACTCTGTTCTGAGAGTCACTGACTCCTGTGGAAATCCCCACACGAAGCAGCCTTACAAAACCCAGTCCCCTAGGGCACGGCGAGTGTCAGAGAATAATGGCTCCAGACGTGCATCAGAAATGGCTTGTTTTCAACGACGTGATATAAACAAAGACCTTTTTTTTGGAACTGGGAGCGACTGGGGGGTTTGGATTGAATTGTGGACAAAGACAGCATGTGTATTTTGAACAAAATAAAAATTTTCTAACAAAACTTTGAAAATCAGTGGCGTAAAATCAACATTTAAGACTATAGGCTATACACTGTTTAATTGCATTAACTAGCCCCTTTGATGCCTGGACGTGCTGCAGGAAGGCGTGCTGTGGCTGCCTTTTTTCCTGCCTCACAGCACAAAGGGCTACTTCTGTAAGGCGAAGTTTTGTATATTCTTTACTTCAGATTGAGAGTTGGGAGAAACGAGCAAATAGTAGGTTTCTTACTTGCTTAAAAACGTATTTGTATGTTTATCTTGACATATACAAGGCAGGTTCCCCTAGAAAAGTCTGGAATGTACCACTTAGTTTCACACTGTGTAGACACAATTATTTGTAACTGAAAAGTAGAAAAACACGTGGATGTGTCAACGCATTATCAGTCTGTTGGGCGTCCTCTGTGTGAGGCATGGTGGTCTAATGTGAAATTCTCACTGTATATGGGTGTCTGTGTGAAAAACAGCACTTTATTCCTGTAAATATCTTTTGATATCCATTTGCGTAGAATTCCAATGAATGTGTCTTTGGAAAAGGTAATGTATCAAAGTTTTCATTTTGCCAATTGATCTAAATGCCCATATAACTAATCAGAAATCCAGTTTGGTTCACATTGGGATTTTCTTTTAAAGAAAAGCATATGCAGAAAAGACTGCTGGAAGAATCATGTGTTAGTGACACTTGACATCAGCGTTGCTTCAGTATTTTGGAATTGACTAGGCTGCTTCCTTCTACCTACGAGAGAATGTGCCCGCCATTTCCCCGTGCTTACTTGGGCTGTAGCAAGTCCAGTGGGGATAGCTCCAGCCTCGTGCTTTCTGAGTCATTTATTCCGTTTACCTGAACAAGAGCCTTCCCTGCAGTTCATGGTGAGAGCCCTGGGTCTGTATCCTGACTGCACTAAGTGAGATGGGCTGTCGCTGTACCTCTCCGGGCCTTTTCATTTGAAACAGTTGGTTAGACTAGTTGACCTCAGAAGTCCCCTCTTGCTCTGACATTTTATTTTTATTTTCCTGTGGTTACCAGTAGGGTCCGACGTGAAACGTGAGAGATCACTTAGAGATCTGGAGGTTGTATTTTTGCGTTCTTAGAGCTTATACTCCCCAGGTGAGGACGTGTTATTCTTAGTGCTGCCACCGCCCCGTTTGTACTCCTGCTCCACTTAACTATACTTTTTTGGGTAATCATCCCCCCCTTTTTTTTTTGAGATGGAGTCTTGCCCTGTTGCCCAGGCTGCATGCAGTGGTGCAATCTCATCTCACTGCAACTTCTGCCTCCCGGGTTCGAGCAATTATCCTGCCTCAGCTTCCCAAGTAGCAGGGAGGTAGGCGCATGCCACTACGGCCAGCTAATTTTTGTATTTTTAGTAGAGATGAACTTTCACCGTGTTGGCCAGGCTGGTCTTGAATTCCTGACCTCAAGCAATTCACCTGCCTTGGCTTCCCAAAGTGCTGGGTTTACAGACGTGAGCCACCACGTCCGGCCCCGCTTTTTTCTACTCTTGAAACAAACAATGTTCCAGTCCATGGGGTGCTTTGCCTCCACCTCCCTCAAGAAAAAACCAAAAAATCCACTTAAGATGTCTTCCTAGGAAAGCATAAGGACTGCCTTCATGTAAATCTGACACCTTTATAGAATATTTAAAAATTCTACAAGAGGATGGGAAACAGAACTCTAATTCAGTTAGCGCTGTGATCCCCAAACTGTCTGTCACAGAAAGGCCGTCTTGTCATTTGCAGGCATCACTGCTGCTAATCACATCAGTACAGGCCTTCTGTGGGGCGTGGGGAGATGGCAGGGGTGGGCAGGACCTGGGGATGGGGTTAGATAAAATGTGATAATATCCTCACGTGAGATAAAAAATCCCAGGCTACAGAGCAAGGTTCCGTACTCAGAGTCGGTGTCTGAGTTGGTGTAACACCTGTATGGTGTTACAGGGATTTTCCACTCAGTCGATCACTCTAAAGAGTTGGCATCAGATGCTCTAGACCTGTGCTACTCAGCGTGGCAGTCGACAGCCACATGTGGCGATGACTGCTCAGAACGTGGCTTGTTCAAATCGAGAGTGTACTGTACACATAACATACACACAAGATTCTGAAGGCTGGGTACCAAAAAGGAATTTAAAATATTCCATCAGTATTTCATGTTGCTAACATGCAACATGAAAGGACAATATTTTAGATATATTGATTAAGTAAAATATTAGCAATGTAATATAGATATTATTAAAATAAATTTATCCTTTTTATCTTTAGAAACAAATGTGGCCCTTAAAGAATGTAAAATTAGACAGGTGGGTAACCTGGTACTTCTAATGGACGGTGCCATGCTAGACTTCCATGGTGCCGGGTAGGCAGAGAAATCCATGAACAGGAAAGGCAATTCTGCAAAGCATCTAAGTAGACGGAAACAACACGAATATTTTTGCTGGAGTCAGGAGCACCGTGAGGCACAGAACATCTCCCAGAAGTATCTTTTTTCTGCCTAAAAACCAATATATATGTATGATCCCAATTAAAAAACAAAAGCAAATGAGCCCCAGACTGCCCGTCTTCAGCTCTGCCTGGGGTCTGCTACCTTTGCTCTTCCAGTGTCTTCTAGGTGCGAGGATGTAAGCCACACAAGGTGTGCGGCGTATTTGTTTCATTGTAGGCCAAGTTCTCCTGTGGTTCCCCCCCGCCTCCACCCCCCACCCCAGTACTGTTGAGTTTGTTCAAAGCTGGGTGTGCTGAAGCGCTACGGAAGCCTCCCGCTGTCAGGGCGCTGCTTGTCCTGGCCTCAGCAGAGGCCCAGTCTGCTCCCGTGCCCACCTGTCCAGCAGGCTTCAATGTTGACTCCTGAAAGAGTTTGTATTTATTTTATTTTGCACTAGTTACAGTTGTTGTTAAACTATATCACATGTTTTGGGAGAGTATTTGCCTGTGATGGAAAGAGAAATGGATGATTTATGGCTTCAATTGTTTTAAATTAAAAGCTATTCTCACAATCTGAGGCCCTCTATGGCTCTTTTTTTTCCTAATTTTGAAAAATACCAAGTAAATCAATTCTGCCATTGATTGTTTTTTATGTCAGTGCAACAGGTAACTTGAGACATGATGACTCTTACTTCTTTTCAGGGGTTCTTGGTGTTACCAGGCAGGTGTCACAGTGGAACCTCAGTGATGGCACATTGTTGCCTCTGTGGAGGAGGGAGGGGCTGGGGCAGGGCGGGGTCTCCTGCTTGGGTTTGTCTGCCAGATGTCACGTCACAGATCTTTCTGTTGTTCCCTGGATCTCAGTTTGCTGATGGCTCCCTTAACACAGATAAAAGCAGAATGGATACATGCTACGTCCAGAGATTTAGGCGTTTCTATGACCTTGTTTCTCTAAGGCGTATGAGTTCTCTATTGCTGCTGTGACAAATTACCACAAACTCAGTGGCTTAAAATAATACATGTATTAGTATGCAAATGGGTGGGGCTAAAATCAAGGTGTGGGTAGGGGAGCTTTAGAGAAAATCAGTTCTGGCTTTTTCTAGCGTCTAGAGTCTGCTCACATTCCGGGCCATGGTCTCCCCACACCACTGGCATCACGGCAGCCCCAGCTTTCACAGCCACAGCTCCCCGGCTCACTTACTTCCCGCTTATAAAGACCCTGTGGGCCAGGCATGGCGGCTCACACCTGTAATCCCAGCACTGTGGGAGGCCAAGGGGGGTGGATCACTTGAGGCCAGGAGTTCAAGACCAGCCTGGCCAGCATGGGGAAACCCCGCCTCTACCAAAAATATAAAAATTAGCCAGGCGTGGTGGTGCACACCTGTAATCCCAGCTACTTGGGAGACTGAGGCAGGAGAATCGCTTGAACCCTGGAGGCAGAGGCTGCAGTGAGCCGAGATGGTGCCGCTGCACTTCCAGCCTGGGCAACAGGGCGAGACTCCACCTAAAAAAACAAATAAACAAAAAAACACCCTTGTGATTACATTGATCTCACCCAGATAATCCAGAATATTCTTCTCAGGATCCTCAGCATAATCCTATCTGCAGAGTCTCTGCCGCCACGTGAAGTAACAGTCACAGGCTTTGGGTGTTAGGCTGTGAACACCTTTGCATGGAGCAGTCGTTTTCCCACCACATAGGCTATGTTAATCGGTGCTTAAAAATCTATCCAGTGTTCACTTTTTCTTTTCTTTTAGAAGAATGAACCTACCTATTTTTAAAAATCCAAGTAAATGACCAGCTTCAGTGTTCTGCCATACGTTTTGGTGAGGGAGATAAAGCAATGAGGGAATGATTAAGGTGGCGAAGGACTATTTGCTACCAGACAATGTTGAAGTTTCTGGGACAATGTCTGAAGCCCCCTGGTATTCCCATCCATTTTCTTTTCTTTCTTTTTTTTTTGACAGCGTTTCACTCTTGTGGTCTAGGCTGGAGTGCAGTGGGGTGAACTCACCACACCCTCCGCCTCCTGGAGTCAAAAGATTCTCCTGAGTAACTGAGATTACAGGCACGTGCCACCACACCCAGCTAATTTTGTATTTTTAGTAGAGACGGGGTTTCTCCGTGTTGATCAGGCTGGCCTTAAACTCCTGACCTCAGGTGATCCGCCTGTCTCCCAAAGTGCTGGGATTACAGGCGTGAGCCACCGCGCCCGGCTGTCCGCCTTCTCTGCCTCATCATGTCGAATGGGGGGTTTCCCAGTGTGAATATACACTGTTGAATTTTTGGTCCTGCTTTTCAATGCTGTTGGTGACACACTTCAGTGGTAGTGGGAAAGCCATTCTCATCCCTCGTGCCACAGTCATTTCAAAATCAACTAGGAAAAGTCTGTCGTTGTGGTGGGGAGGCAGGGTGGTAACTGCAGGCGTGGAGGCGTACAGATGTGAAGTCAAGTCCTGTTTCCAGCACGGACTAGCTGTGTGACTTTGGAAACACATCATTTCCTGAGATTCACTCTTTTCATCTGTACAGTGGGCACAGTAATACCTGGGGTGCGTTACATAAAGCATACGACCATCCGGTGAACACAGGGCCTGTTCACATCACCATTTCCAGCCATTTGGCACTGACTTTATGGAGGTTTTGACCATTTGTTTCAGCCTAAAAGATTTTTTAAGATATCAGAATTATGCCAACATTGATGAATTTTTTCCAAGAGTATTTTTCTGGAGATAACGTCATTAAGTCAGTTAATTTTGTTGATGTAAATAACATGGCTCATCACCTGATAAACAGTAAACATCTATGTGCTATATGCATCCTTTTCTTAGAATGTATCTGTAAATAAGGATAAGATTCCTGCCTTTGTTTTTTATTTCTTAGCAAGGAAAGATAGATACAAAACATAAAAAATAAGTAGAATCTATAACGAGGTATTAAATGCTGTGAAATAAAACACACAGGAGTGGTGAGGGTGCAGATCGCTGTATAAACAGGGTCTGTAGGAAACAGAGCATTTGGAGGTGAGATTTGAACCAAGACTTGAAGGAAGTGAAGGAGTCATCCGGGGGGTATTTGGGGAAAGAATATGCTTGGCAGAGGGACTAGCTGGTGCACAGGCCCCACAGTGAGGGTGTCTGCCGTAGAGGAGCATCAAAAGGATCAGGATAGCTAAGAGAAGGGAGCGAGGGGGACAGCAGTGGGAGAGGAGCTCAGAGAGGGGCCAGCCTGCCTGCCCCAGGAAGCCTTGGGAAGGACTTCACTCCAGAGGGCAGTGGGGTGCCCTTGTAGGGCCATGGGCAGAGCTAACCCAATCTCACTGAGGTTTCATAAATTCTTGTTCAGACGAGATGGTAGGAAGGCAAGGATGAAGACTGGGGCTCCTGTGGTCGGCAAGGTGGGAGGGTGATCGCTCAAACAGGGTGGGAGCAGTGACGCTCGTGAGAATGGTCACATTCGGGACGCATTTGAAGGTGAGACCTGCAAATTCCGACGCACAGGGTGCAGGCTATGAGGGAATGTGCGTAGCTAAAGGGAACCTCAAAGTTGTTATCCCGAGGAGCTGAAGAGTGTAGTTACGGTGAACTAAGACAGGGAAGGTTTGGTGGGACTGGGTGGTGATGGTGGAGAAGGATGGCTGCAAGTCCGGTTGAAGATACGCTAAGTTTGAAATGCCCATCAGAACTCCATGGTTGATGTTGGGCTGGAAGCTTGATTTTGGGAGAGAGTTCTGGACTAAAGATGGAACTTGTTGGCATCTTCATGATATTTGAAACAATGGGACTGGGTACAGTCAGCAACGGAGGGAGACAGGACACAGAAGTCAAGGGACTGTGAACACGGGGCGTTTTCCCCCAAGAAGTCAGGGAGAAGACAAGCTAATGAAGGAGGCTGAGGAGTGACCTTCACGGTGGACGGAAGCCGGAGCATGGAGCCCAGAGTGGAAGCTAAGAGGAGGAGGTGTCTCACGGAGGCGAGTGATCAACCTTCCAGTAACTGTTATGGGGTAAGTGGGCGAAGGGCTGAGAATCCAGGTCCTGGGCGACCTCTGTGGGAACAGTTCTGGAGGCACGGTGAAAGGGGTGGGTTGAAGGGAGAATGGGAGGAGTTGCAGATGACGAATGCAGCCAGCTCTTCGAGGACTTTTACAACAATGGGCAAAGAAGGGAGTGGTGGCTGATGGGAAACGGAGTGAGGTCAAGGGAAGTTTTTTGTTTGTAAAAGTGAGAAATAAGTTGGTCAAATAGAAAACGAAATATTGAGGGTGTAAGAGAGAGATGGAAGATGTCCTTGAGCTAATCTGACGTCCTCGAGTAGGGAAAAGGTGATAGGATCTGGTGACAAAGTGGGGAGCTGATTTAGATAAGGACACAGAAAGATGGTGG
>NW_016107668.1:1375213-1388659 GCF_001604975.1 Cebus imitator
GCAGAGGCCAGGGCAGTGGGGAGCTGACTTGGGAAGGACACAGACCATGGCAGCAGAGGAAGGCAGAGACCAGGAGTGCAGCTATTAGTGGTGAGAAGACACAGTCCTGAGAGAGTCTGACAGTTCTCTTTTTCCTGCTTTATTTTCTCAGCAAAATAGGGGCAATTTCATCAGTTGAGAGCAATGATGGGGGAATTCAGTGATTTGAGGAGAGAGGAGAGGTGTGAAATAGCAGTCCCAAACTCCACTTGCCAACAAATCTCACCCCGATTGCCATGTAAGAGGAAACTTTCCTGACCACCTACAGATAAAGGTGCCCCCGACGCGTTCTCATGATAACTTATTTGCCTTGTTCTAGTACTCTGTAGCACATGGCATTCTTATTTGTTAAAAGTATTTGTGGGTGTCCTTTCACAGAAATCTAAGTTCTTTCACGGCAGTTTTGATTTCATTTACTTACCACTGTGTCCCACGCCCAGAATGGTGCCAGCACATAATTTGTACCCAAATATTTATTGACCGACCAAAAAACCAGAAGACCCTAAAACTGAAATTTATTTTAATATTTTTATTCTAAAAGAATCACAAAATTCAATTTCAGGTTAGATAATATTTTAGTCTTAAAAAATTAACAAAGGAAGATTTTTAAAGTTTTGTTGTATATCCAAAAATGCATTCCTGATTTCCAGATAACTCATGCAAAATCATATGTAGTGACATTCAATAAAAGGACCTTTAGCCAGTAGTACAAATTGGACTCCATTTGATCAGAAGCAATTCTGATCCCCAAATCCCATTTTGAAAGATTCCTGAAAAGACCTTGAAGCTGCAAAGTTTATTTGAAACCATAGTTTAAAACTGCACAAATATGAATACAATTTAATAATGTGAAAAGGGAAGGCATGCTTCCAATCATAGTACAAAAATACTACCTTAATCTTGGTATGCAAATTAGAAGCCAACTGAGTAAACACATCGATATGATGAGGTTATTTTTATGGTAGTAATTTTATTTCAAAGAGCAATGCAGGGAAATACTAAGATGAAGCCTTAATACCCAACAGAGTTGTGCTATGATACATGTTATTTCACTAAATCACAGATACAGTATCACATAATATGCCAGTAACTTTAAAATCCACCCCCCCATTGCCATTAATTTACTATAGGTCACTTAATTTGAATTGGTATTAATTTAATAACTCAATGTAAACATTTAAACTTAATTTTTTGTTATCTATTTCAGCTTGAAAATGAAATCCCAAGATGTTAAACATTTGCGAGCAAGATGAGGATGCATCACAGAAGAATTTGTCTGAAAACAACATTTTTAGATTAGATAAGTAATATTCATACAAAATATATAGAAATGTCTTTTCTAAATAGTTAAATGTTTGTTACAGTTTGTAAAAAGTTTAATAATGGGGTTTTTTTTCAGCCGATGTAAACAAATTTGGGCAATGTGAATTGAAGAAAGTTCGGGTTAGATGATATATGAGGAAAATGAAGGATGTTGGCAAAATCTTAGGTTTGCTGTTTCCTTTAACTACTGGTAATGTAGTCCATCGTGGACACATTTTTCACGTGGCAGAGTTCTTGTGTGGTATCCATGCTAAAAACGTTCTACATCTCAGTGAAAATGCCAAACGCTCACATTCCCTTGTCGGGTGTGTGTACCTCTTAGTCTTTTTGTGTGACACCATTTCCCTTTCCAAGAAATTCGAAGACCACCACCACTCCCCTAACGGATGATACACATTTTACAGTTGAGCAAAGACCTGCCTAATAATTGTTGTTTCCATCTGAATATTATTTGAAGTGCAGGCTTCTGAAAGTATCCCATGTTGCTCATCAGGTTTTGCTGTGACATTCTGCAGCATTGCAAGTTAGTTTTCTCTTGCAGAGAAGGTCCTCAGAAAACAGTTCTGAGACTGGCACTCTTGTCTCTGGACTGTGTTATTTTGGTATTTCTGCGGAGGGTGCAGGGAGTGGAAACTTCATTCAAGGCAAAACGCCACGTGAGAGGTGGTTAAACCTCACGGTTTAAGTTTGTTTTTTCTTTTAACTGTTTAATGCCTCCACACAATGAAGCTTTGCTCCCTGTGAATGTGTAGAATTCTGTCTTTGAGCTCATGGTATGTGTGTGAGGGTACCGGGGTGTATGGAGTGAGGAACAGGGCTGTTTCTAACGTAAGACCCTATGGGCTCACTGAGCTTTGCTCTCTCCCTTTCTGGTCTCCTCATAAAATAGGGGTTACAGGAGAAGGCAGTAAGAGGATTTCAGAGCTGGTTGTGAGTGGCCATGAAATCACCTCATCACTCCCTAAATATCATGTTTCTAGACCTGGTGATCAAGTCCAGTTTCTCGTGGGACATTTAGCCCAAGCAGCTCAACTCCCAATACAAATAGGGCTGCATCAGAACAATGTCGTGACACCTCACACACTCACGATGTGACATTTGTGGAAATTAAGGCCCCATATCTACCTGGCTGTGTGATGATTTTGGTGTGACTGACATTACCCCAGCCTCCTCACCTTATTTAGAATATCAGTTTTTCTAATGTATTCCTAAACTTTCAGGAAAATTTTGAAATGCATTATTAAGAATTTAGAGTCCAAATCTTTATATACTGAGACAGTCAACATGATTTAGTTTAATAGCATCTAGACACTTGGATTTGTTTAGGTTCTGGATCTGTTGTGGCTCAACTGGTTTTTTAAAAAAATGTTTAGACGTCTAAGTACCCAGATTCTTCAGAGGATTAGTTTGGCACTGGGAACCCTGTACAAACCAGATGTGTGAATATCTGCCAAGTTCAGTGTGATAGCACAAAAACAATCGCAAGGATAGGGTAAGAAAAGCAAACAGTCCACAAAAATGCTCCCTTGTATAGAGGCAAGGAACAGTAAGGTAACCTATGAGACTTAGTCATGCACTGTGTAAATTTACATTCAGTCAAGTTATCTTGCATGCTTTGGTTAATATTTGAGTAGGCAGATTTGCAAGTACTAATGCATGCATTATTTTTGTACCTGAGGTTATATGTTTTACTTTTAAAAAATTGCTTTTTTACAACCTTTATGCCAGAATTTGTCTATGAACACTCTTTAAAAATATATATATATATATGTATCTACTTCTTAGTTTAAAACAGTTTAATTTCAGCCAGTTCTATAACTACTGAGATGACAGGTAAACGAGAGTAAAATGTGGATAGTAAATGAATTATTTTACAAGGTTGAAATCATAAGTGTGCATGTGTAACCATTTCTAAAATAAGAAGGTTCAAAAAGGATGGCATCTACAGTAAGCCTTTAGAATACCCTGTTTCTAGAATGTTCTTGAAGTATCTCAAGATATGAAACCACCACCACCATTGCCAGAACAGCTAACTTAAAGTCCAGTCCAATCTTGGCGAACAGATTCAGGGGCAAATGAGGAAAGGTCTCAGCATGATCAACTTGCTTTCTCTATATTCCCAAGCTCACAAAGTTTGTGATAAAGAGTTTGGAAGCTCTTATGATAAGTGGGACTAGCTGCAACTGCACGGCCTCTAGTCTCGCTTGTATGGCAAGAATATTCCAGAAATATTTATCTCTACAAGTATTTAGACGTGGGGCCCATGATTCAATATAATAGTTCGCCTAGAAGAATGAGGGAAGTGGCATGAAACTCTGAGAGTGAGTGTGTGAAACGTAAGTGGACGTTCCTGCCCGGTTACGTTTCCATGCTTTTCTGTTCTAGTAGAATCCGGATTGGCTGGGAAAGCACAGTTCATCGTTTTCTATTAAAGTTTCTTGGTGGACAAGATCTGCCCGGTTTTCAGGAGTCATGGGGAGTGAGTTCTGGAGGAAGTGAAGGGAACGAATCAGTGTGACTGGCCCAGTAAGAGGATCTTTATTCCTCCTCCTCTCCCCATCCCTCCGCCTTCTCCTCACCAGGAAGGTACAACAGCCCGTAGAAGTCGCCTACTAGAAATGGTTACAACATGTTTTGAAACTCAGCAGTGATCACTGGCTTTCTCTATATTTTCATCCAATTTACAGGCAAAGTCAGCCCCTGAAAGTCACTTCTGTGTAACTGAGTGGCCATTCTAGCAAAAAATCATCTTCTAGGAGCTGT
Source organism: Cebus imitator (assembly GCF_001604975.1). Lineage (NCBI taxonomy): Eukaryota > Metazoa > Chordata > Mammalia > Primates > Cebidae > Cebus > Cebus imitator. The sequence goes on from NW_016107668.1 coordinate 1,379,339, forward strand.
CAGGCTGTTGTACCTTAATACATGAGAAAGGAGATGCAAAGCCTTCTCAGAGTACCTCAAAAGGGAAATAAGGATGCCCTCCCCTTTCAAATGGAAAGAGTAATTTAAATGACAGCCTTATGACATGCCAAAAATAGTTCTGCCAAAAAATGAAGTAGATGCCCTTTTAAAAAACCAAACATTTATATGATTTATACAAAAAAGACATTTTAAAGTCTTGTTACTTATTTTTTGGTGGTGCTCTAATCCTATAAACTGTCGCTCATTTTTAAATAATGGTTTTTACTTAATTTTATAAAAGATATTATTGAAAAATGCAACTATTTTCCTCTTGGGCCGTAATTCTGGACTTCTTGACAGCCTATAAAAATCTTAGATCTGACAGGTACTGGATATACTGGAGAAAGTCCTAGTAAAATGCTCTGCAAATTGCCAAATGACGGTGAGAACGGAAGATTGTCCAGTCTTCCCTAAAACAGCTCCTTGGAGTTTGTGTTCCAATAGCAAAACAAAACCTGGGCCACAGAATTTGCCACCATTTAGCAACAAATTAATTATTTGACATTTATACTAGTTTCAGCCTTTAAATTCAGGCTGCAAATTCAGTTGCTGCTCCAAATATAGAACGACATCACGGACAGAATGCTTGCAGAGTTTGCTTCGAATCCTTTGTTCAGAGGATCCTCATGGACTACTGAAGCCGACTTGCTGGTCCAAGTATGGAGATGGTGGGAGGAAGGAGCAGCGGGGGAGGAGATGCTCTTCCATCAGGCATATTTTCCATCAGGCATAGTCAAGCAGCCCCTGCCGTGGCTTGGAGGCTGTCTCCAAGAGTCCTTACTGGACTGTTTCTCAAATTCTACAACTCTCAGATGCCATGCTTGAAAATAATGTTGAGCGTCACTTTGCTGCTGAGATGGCAGAGAAGCATGGGCTGAGACTGGATGGTCGCTGTGGCCGCTGAGAATGCCTGAATGCCTCTGCCTTCTGCTATCTGGCTGGGGCTGCTCAAGTGAGCTTTGACAATGAGTATCAAAGCCCGGCGTTCCCACAGTGCTCTCCACGCTTTGTCTTTATAAACTAGAATAGGTTACAACATACATAAGCCTCCAGGATCTGTGGTTTCTGTTCAGCTGAGGCCCCCTCACAACCCAGGGACTTCAGATGTAACAGAGGAGAGGGTTTATTCCTGCACCTAGCATTCCATTTATACGCGTGTGTGCACATCTGCCCCTCAGGAGAAGCCAATTACTCAGGCAGTTAGACTGTTTTGACCCCAATTCTGTGGAGTTTTTGTTGCTGCTGTTTTGTTTTTCAGTGGGCAACTATAATCATGAGCGGAATGAGCTATTGCTCATCAAAGAACATAAAGACAAAGTTAGGATCAGACTACTTTGGGAAAGGTTCTAGACAAAGCGAGGAGAGGAGGTCAAGAAGAATGGGCTAACTTTCCAGACCTGACGTTGGTGACATTGTATTTCCATTAGCATTTTGCAAACAATGTTCCTTATTCTTTAAGAGCATGCTCTTTCATATCAAATCACCAGCATCCAGTGAGATTCGGTTTGAAGAGGTTGCTCTTCTGTCACTTAGAATGCAAGGGGTTAAACAGTACAGGTTATTATGAAACTAAGAACACATAATTTTAAGGAAAAATGTTATTTATCACTCTTAATAAATATTATTTAAAATATTTATGGTTTAAAAGGAATACTGGTGTGCAGGGCAGTTATAAAGCCAGTAAAATATGACACTTAGGCAAGTTAAACTGAACTCAATAGAAATCATGAGATCAGCACTTTCTCCCTGCAGAGAATGCACGGAGAGACAGTACCTGTGTCTTACTTCTGTTGGAACAGTCCCAGAAAGCATGTGAATGGAAAGATCTGTTTGCCATATTTACACCTGTGTCCTCATGTCTGCTTTAAGAAAAACACTCCTTCAAAACCCTACACTTCGAAAAACTATTTTCAGGAATTGTTTATTTGGTCCGTTGATCTAATGAGGCTGAGTTCTCAAATCTTCCACCCCCAAGTTAAAAATTGGAGCAACGAAACAAAACTCCAGCAAGGCATAAATAAGATATTAAAGTGCATATATACAATCCCAGAAAAGTTTAGATTGGGAACAGCAAAAATTTCTAGTGCAAAAACGGCTTTTGCCAGCAAAGCTCCCTCTCTGGAATCAAGGGCTACAGTGAAAGTTAAAACTGGAACAGGTTGAAGCAATGCCTGTCTTTAGTCACGAGTTAACCTATGTGCATGCACCAGTGGCCCCAGCTATGCTCAGCCTTGCAACAGGAGACAGTTCAGAAACAGCCAGGCTGCCCCAGTCTGAAGCAGTGCCCTCTCCAGGTTTCCATGAACAAGCGCCTCAGATGTAGCATCAGCTGCAAGTGGAGACAGAAACCCAAAGAACCCGTCGCAGTATGCTCGCAACTTGTGCAGGGTATTCCACACAGTTTCTTCATCTCGGTTTGTCTTGAGTCTGTCAGTTCTTCTTTGGAGCGTGACCTTGACACTATAGACAATATTTTGTGCTTTTGGATCTGAACAGAGACTTGGCATTGTCTGTAGGTATTAATTTCCTTGGGCTATATGACCATGGCCTTTCGAATATTTGATTTATCCTTTTGAAATTCATAATAAAAGTTTTTCATTTTTCAGTACAATTACAGAGATTATTAGTACTGGTATTATTCTTTCTTCAAGGATCCAAGTTGAAAGCTCTTAAGAGGACATCCAGGTCACCAAGATTAGCCGCCTGGAAGAGTTCTGGTTGGTCCATCAGAGAGAGTGCAATTCTGAGGGCAGCCCAGATATTCCCAGAGATCGCAGGATGAGGAACTTGCTGTTGATTCCTGCTCTTTCTTTGCAAACTGAGGGCAGTGAGAAAATTGCTGACCGCTTCTCTAAGAAGGTAGAGAAACAGATATTTAAAAACTCATCACATTTCAGAGTTAGCAAATGTAAACAAAACAAAACAAAATTGGATTAAGTGAGTTTAGCCTAAAATCACCTCTTATGGCGTTCTGGATGGTCAAATGAACAACTTTCTAATTCTTTTATATTCTTTAGTGAGCAATCATTGTTAAATATAAGAAAAAAGAAAAGCAGGCTGGGCACGGTGGCTCACACCTGTAATCCAAGCACTTTCGGAGGCCAAGGCAGCTGGATCACTTGAGGTCAGGAGTTCGAGATCAGCCTGGCCAACACGTTGAAACCCTACGTCTACTAAAATTCAAAAATAGCCGGGTATAGTGGCACGTGCCTGTAATCCCAGCTGCTTGGCAGGCTGAGGCAGGAAAATCGCTTGAACCCGGGAGACGGAGGTTACAGTGAGTCGAGATTATGCCACTGCATAATCTCTCCAGCCAGGGCAACAGAGTGTGACTGTCTCAAAAAGAAAAAGCAAATTTTATTTTAGGAATGTCAAGTGGGAGAGAAAGAATAATAGCAAAACCATGCAAATTCACTAATGCATTCAATTTCCCCTGCTCCAGGAATGATTTGAATACTTAATCCATCTGCAGATTTGATGTCTATAACTAGGTTTAAGAGGAAGAATACAGCCCTACTTAAAAACACAGTGGTCTCATTTTTCCCACTAGTGACGCACATATGGAACACAGCTAGAGGGATGAGTTTATTATTGGGCACCTGGAATTGTGTCCCAGTTATTTAGCAGTAGGCAAACTTCTTGTCTTTCCCAAGCCTTACTTTCCCTGAATGTGTAATAGACATTTAAAGACTTTGTGAGGTGCAGTTGGACCAATCTACATGCAAGATCTCACCATTGAGTAAGATCAGTAGTACTCAGAGTGGGTCTGGAGAAGCTTGGGGATCAGTGAGGTCAAAATTATTGTTATGGTAAAACTAAGATGTTATTTGACCTGTTGCTTTCTTTCTTTTTTTTTTTTTTTTTTGCATGCTTACAGTGGAATTTTCCAGAGACTGCATGGTACATGACCGCAATGGAGGCATGCAGAAGCAGCTGTGGGAGCGTGTCTTCTAGTAAGCAAGACATTAAAGAGATCGGCAAAAATGTGAAACAGTGTCACTCTTCCCACTAAACTGCTTTTGTTTTGGAAAATTATTTTTTGTAAAATATATTATTTATGATAATATGTAGTGAGTTTTATTTTTTTAAATTTATTTTTTGAGACAGAGTCTCGCTCTGTTGCCCAGGCTGGAGTGCAGTAGCACAATCTCAGCTCACTGCAACCTCTACCTCCCAGGTTCAAGTGATTCTCCTGCCTCAGGCCCCCTAGTACCTGGCATTACAGGTATGCGCCACCATGCCTAGCTAATTTTTGTATTTTTAGTAGAGACGGGGTTTCACCATGTTGGCTGGGCTGGTCTTGAACTCCTGATCTCAGGTGATTCACCTGCCTCAACCTCCCAAAGTGATGGGATTACAGGTGTGAGCCACTGTGCCCGGCCAAGTTTCATTCTTTTTAAATGAATCATTAAAAATGTTTTCAGTTTAATTTCTAATATGGTAAATATTGATAGGTATAACCCACATAAACAAAAGCCCTTTGAGGTTCTCAATACTTGTTAAAAGTAGAGAGGGATCTTGAGAACAATGAGCTAGAGACATGCTGAAGATGCCGTCTGCAATCCTCCTGGCTCCTCTAGCCCACAAGTCCACTCTGCTGCTCAGGTGCCAGGTGAACCTGCTGGGGCTGCCCTCTTCAGCACCCCCACTCCACCCCAGCCTTGTAGTGCGTCTGACAAACATCCTTCCCAAGAACGATCATGCCACTTTAATCTGCATCCACTTTACTGTTCTCAGAAACCTTTCATACGCTCAATCTCATTGAATCCTGGAAGGTAGGTATTAAGCATCTGGTAAGAAACTTAGAAAGTGACGCTGGATTTCTAATTCTAAAGCACACAATCCAGGAATCTGCTCATTTATATAGTTAGATCTGCCTGACAATGAAAGGAAAGTGAGGGGCGGTCATGGTGTATGTGGCGACCTGGACAATGGAATGGAGTGTGTGTCCTAGTCACCCCCCTTCTGGGTTTCTTGTAATCAAGCAAGAGAGGGCAGTTTATAAGTGGATGGACACAGGGGTCTGTCTGAGAGCCCTTTTCACCCCCGCTTGACAGGATGGCAGCTCTACTGATGTCTCCCAATTTTCTCTCATAGGCGCAGAGCTGCAAGAACCCAAGGCAAAGGAAGATCTTGAAAGCCTCTCATTCTCTGGCTTCTTCCAGCCCCAAGTATGTGGTGAGGTGGAGAGAAACAGAAGAGTCGAACTTACTCACCTCAGCAAATGACTCCAGTCTCCCCGCCACCACCCGTAAAGATAGTCTAAATCTCTTCCCTTGCTTGTGAACTCGGAGTCCTTTTGGGGCACTCAGGAGGTTATACGTGTATATGTGTGAATAGTTTTCAAATGTTTCACACACATACATAAAAGTAAGTTTAAATCGTTTGTGTACATTGTCATGATTAATAAAAAGCTCACTCAGTGAAAAGCATTACGTTACAGCTTTCCCTCACTTTACTCATACTAAAATATTACTATCAAGGGGGATAGAATTTTCATCAAAAGGAGTCCTCGTTTTTGAAAAGGTTAAGACTGGTTGGTCTAAGCTGTACGCTGGAGCTTTGTCAGTAGACAAAGGTGTAACATTTTGGGCTATGCCCGTTTCCTTATTGTAACTGTATACTAGGGTAGTGCTCGCCTTTGACTCTCTATAGAAAATGTGAGCTGTCACAGCTACATACACTGACACCTGCAGTTCCTGAGGGAGCGGTCCCAAGACGTTTGTGAACTGGAAGGTACTTACACCAGCTCCTCACTTCCTCCTGAGCCCTTTCTCTACTGAGGACTGCTGTTTCCTGAGCCTACCTCAAGTTCTCCTTTGCAGAATCCATTTAACATTTACGTCTCTCTCGCCGGCCACGGTGACTCACACCTGTAATCCCCGCACTGGGGGAGGCTGAGGCAGGCGGATCAGAAGTTCGGAACAAGCCTGACCAACCTGGTGAAACCTTGTGTTTACTAAAAATACAAAAATTAGCCGGGAGTGGTGGTGGGCGCCTGTAGTCCCAGCTACTCAGGGAGCTGAGCAGGAGAACTGCTTGAACCTGGGAGGCAGAGGTTGTTGTGAGCCGAGATCACGCCACTGCACTCCAGCCTGGGTGACAGCAAGCCTCCATCTCAAAAAAAAAGGAAAAAATTTACTTCTCTTTTATGGTCTTTTTTTTTTTTTTTTCAGGAAAAAGCACAAAATTCTTACCATTTCTCAGATTTCCCACATCTGGCATGACAACAAAAGACCCACAAAACCTAGTTGATATGTTCCAAAGTAGCCAACTGAGTAGTGTTGCCAGACTTAGCAAATAAAAATACAGAATGCTTCGTTAAATCTGAACTTCAGAGAAACATCCCTTGGTATCCACAGGGGATTGGCTTCACAAACCCCTGAGAACACCAAAGTCTGCGAATGCTCACGTCCCTTGTATAAAATAGCACAGTGTTTGCATGTCACCTGCACATACCGCCCATATACTTTAAATCATCTCCAGATTACTTACAATGAGTAAAATGTAAACACTATTGCATTTGTTATACTATATTGTTTTTTAAAAATTGTATTTTTTAATGTATTCAATCCACAGTTGGTTAAACCCATGGATGTGGAACCATGGATGGATGGCCCGGCTGTACAGGAATATCTCACGCAATGTTTGGAAAATACTTATACTAAAAACTTACTTGGTGTTTATCTGAAATTCAAATTTAAGTGAGCATTCTGTGTTTTATCTGGTAACCCTAAAACTGACCTACTCCAGTATGGGAGACTTTCTGCTTGGGGATTTAAAATTTACGCCTTCATGGAGTTGGCCATTTTTACCAGTCATGAGCCCTCATGGCTCCTGCAGATAGTAACCCTGCTGAATTTTCTAACTGTGAATGCCAATAAAGCACTTTATTGATCCTGCAAGTATTTTTTTCTAACCCTAAGGAGTTACAATTAAGAAAAACTCATCTAGGGGCTTTATAAGAGCCCCCTTTAATTGAGGCTTTATATATATTAAAAGCTTTACATATATATGGTATATATGTATAACATATAGTGTAGCTATATTATAGTGCATATAAATAGATATTTAATATATGTGTATGTATAAAATATAGTATATAAAAATATAGTGTATCTATAACATGTATGTAATGCTTATATATATTACATTCCCTTTTAAAGAACAATTATAACAATTACATTATATGTTTTATATATATATTTCCATCCCCCATCTCCCTTGTTCTAAAAAAAGGGAATCTAGGGTGTCTCATAAAATACATATACACAACGTATCTAGAAAAAAAAATGAATGAAAGCGGTAAACAGCAAATCTGGTTGGGAAAATAAGATGAAGCCAGGAATGATGCTAGGATGGGAGGCGGATATCAGGGGCTTGGACAGCTGCGCGTGGCGGGTGGCGCACAGTCAGCGCTGGGCTTCTGCACAGCGACGTGCAGAGCCTCTGCAGCGGCACGTTTCACAGTGTACACAAAATAAAACAAGCCACTTGATAAGGGGCCATTCAGCTCTTTGTGGTTTTGATCTGAGAACTTCCTCTTGACACAGTGTAATCCAGTGACTCATGCTCTTTGTAAGAGTTTTTTCGTATGGGGCAACACCTGTTTTCTAGGGCCTCAGTGTTTGCCAGTGGCAAAATGCATCAGTGCAGTTCAGAAGCAGTAACTCTTCTGGGCTTGAACTCCCAGCCTCAGGTGATCCGCCCGCCTCGGTCTCCCAAAGGGCTGGGCCCACTGCGCTTGGTCTCCCTTTTTTTTAACAAGTGAAGAAATTGAGGCTAAAAATTATATACCCAGAGTCACAAAACTGGTCCATGCCAGAGCTGTGATTTTAACCCCAGCTGGTCTAATTATTAAAGCCTGGCTCTTTCAGAGAATGAGAAAGGGTTTACATTTTTCATGGGGTTCAAAACTAACATTTAATTCCTTTTCCGATTATGAAAGTCAAACCTGTTTATTTAGAAAATAGAAAAAATGGGAAAAGAAAGAAGAAAAAACATTACCCATACTTTCATTATCTGAAAGAAATAAAGGTCATCTGTAGTCCCTGGTCATGGGGAAAAGGCAGGGCACAGACCTCAGTGGTGTGGGATCAGGGTGGGAAGCGTGCTTTAAACTATGAGCCAGTTCCGAGTTTTCTTTTCATCCCAGCTAACTTTGGTCTATTAGTTTAGAAAACCTGGATTCTTGGTTTTGCTTTGCTAGACACTGGTTCTGGGACTTTTTGAAATCATTTTTCTGGGTACCCCGTACCCACACCCCCAAGGCTCTTATTTCCTTAAGCGGAAAATGAAAGATTGACTGGAAGCATTTCTCCAAAGTTGCTCTGGAAGGTGCTGAAAACCCTGATAACTTGTCCTAACCCAGGCCGATGAATCCAGATCTCAGGGGCTAGGGGCTGGGAGTCCTCATTCCCCAGACGCTGAGCAGACGGCTGCTCTCTGAAGACTGAGACCCACAGCAGCTGAGGGCTCCTGCTGAACCAGGCCTAGGGAGCTGCAGGCTCCACGTTCACCTTTACCAGCAGGAGGAAGAATTCTCCAACCAAGGCAGGTGTTTCTGCTCGGAAACACCCTCTCAGGTAACTTGGCCTGAGGCCTGCGCGGGCGGTTGCCATACTTCACCTGTAGGCGCCCAGGTTGATGCAGCTGATCCCCAGGTTGTATCTGGACCGGATGAAGCCCGGCTGGATCTCCAGTGCGCGGGTGTAGGCCTCCACGGCTTCCTCGCTGCGGTCTCCGTTGGCCAAGGTCGCCCCGAGACGGTTCCATAGTGAATAGTCCTGATGACAAAATCAGAGCTTTCTCACAACCCAGAGCAAGCCACAGTGACAGAGCATCCCAGATTTCTCCGCAGAAAAGGAAGATGGCTAAACATTTATTCAGTGCTCATGGGTGGAGACCGTGGCCAGGGGAATTACTACAAAATCTTCACGGACAGTTTTGTCAAATGACTTTCACTCATCAACAGCTAGCTCTGGAGGCTGTCATGTAATTCATGGTTCTATTTTAGGTGTTTCAGTATTAATAGCCACGTAGCACATCATTAGTACGCATCACTTGAAACCACTGGAGATGAAATGAAGTGGAGAAGGACTGTCGGCTGTGAACACTTGTTATAGAGAACACTGGTTTCTAGGTGCCCGGTGCCCCCTTTCCTCTGTGAACAGTTGTTACAGAGAACACTGGTTTCTAGGTGCCCGGTGCCCCCTTACCTCTGTGAACGCTTGTTACAGAGAACACTGGTTTCTAGGTGCC
>NW_016107668.1:1388919-1412431 GCF_001604975.1 Cebus imitator
CCTTACCTCTGTGAACGCTTGTTACAGAGAACACTGGTTTCTAGGTGCCCGGTGCCCCCTTACCTCTGGCCGAACAGTTAAGGCAGCGTTAAATGCATCTATTGCTCTGTTAAATTCTCCACTCAGGTGGAACAGGACCCCTAGCCCTGTCTGTAGGTCTGGGTCAATCATATCTCCATTTTGGTGGGCAGCTTCCAGATACAATTCCTTCACTCCTTCCAGAACAGAGCTACGAGAGGAAAAACAATTAGATTTGTAATCCCAACAGTCAGAACAGAAATGATTTACTGTTAAATCTCTTGACTCTATTTCAAGAAATCTCTTCATTACAGACTGGAAAATTTTGCTTAAAATAACTTAATGAGAGGATTATTCATGCTGAGTGTTTTAAAATATGGCTGATTTTCATGAAGTAGGTTGTTGAACACAGATACAGACTGCTGAGTAAGGTCTTCACGAGGAGAGCTCTGCTCACTATGAGCACCAATGTGGAAACCCCATAGCTAAGCTTCCCAGGGCCTCAGTGAGCAAGAATTTAACCTAAGGATTTATTGTTGGCAGAAAACAAACTTTCTAGAAGACCAGACTTTCATTTTTCCCATTCCTCATTCTCAGGCTTGAGAAAACTTGGAGCATTAGTATTTCTTATACTTTGCCTTGGGTGAATTATGTGTCCAAAGCATTGACTTTAAAATGTGGCACTTAGATAAATGCCTGTGAGTGCCCACAGTGTACACCATGTGCCTGAAGGAGGTTGGCCCTGGTCTAAGTGTCAGTCTGTCTCATGCGTGATGCTCCTCAAGCAGAATTCCGTCCTGCAAACCATTCTGCAGTGGGTGGTGTCAGGGACATGAGGCTCATTAGTTACCCGTTAGGTGATTCATTGTATCTATGGGTGTTTACTGCCAGCTGGAATGTAACGGGAAGGATACCTATCAACTGGGGACTTAGACATCCGCCGGGTGAGGCCTGGAGATCCCTTTTTGCTTTTCACAAGGTACTTGTACTTTGGATTTTGCTTAATCCAATTCTTCAAAGCTTCACAGGCATCCTGCTGATGGCCAGTGTTAGTATAACTCACGGCCAAAGCCATCAGTGCTTTTAAGTTGTTGGGCTGCAATTCTAAGCACCTGAAAAAAAAAAGAAGCCAATTTCAGATTTTTTTTTAGTTCTAACAGTTCTTTAGAAAATGTGGGGTCTTTATTAACAAAATACTGCAAAAGCATTGTCAAGCTTGTTATGTCAAGTCCTTGGAAAGCACCATATTTATCCACATAAAAACAGAGACCTCAGCATTTTTTTAAGACAGTTAAAACTTACCCTAATGACTGCTAGGTTTGGTAATTTTAATAAGGGGCTTTAACCATGTTGTTTATCCCTGCACATGATTTGTTAGTGGTTAATCTAATAAGATCTAATGAGAAGTAGGGGATATCATTATTTTAATGCTGCTGTCTCTTTTTTCAAAAAATGGAATCTCACTCTGTCCCTGAAGCTGGAATGCAGTGGTGTGATCTCGGCTCACTGCAAGCTCTGCCTCCCGGCCTCAAGTGATTTTCCTGCCTCAGCCTCCTGAATAGCTGGGATTACAGACACCCACCACACCCAGCTAATTTTGTATTTTTTGTAGAGACAGGGTTTCACCATGTTGGCCAGGCTGGTCTTGAGCTCCTGACCTCAAGTGATCCACCCATCTCGGCCTCCCAAAGTACTGGGATTACAGGTGTGAGCCACCGCACCTGGCCTTTACTATCAATATATTAAATGTATACATTTAATGTATAAATGTTCTTTTATATTTATATATTAAATGTATAAATGTGTATATTTATACATTTAATACATAATAATGTATAAATATATACATACAAACATATACATATAACATGGGATATATGTGTGTGTATATGTATACACACACATGAAAGGTACTGATATATTTATACATTTAATATATAAATATAAAAGAGAACTGACTTGAATGTAGACATCTAGAGATGAAAGATTGTGCAGTGTTTTGCAAAGGAGAGGGAAATCCTTGCGTTTTCAGAACTGCCGATGTGGGTTTACGGGAGACAATGGCAAAGCCACTCCCCCCCATTCGATTCCATTGGACTTTAGCACGGGATTTCCAAATTGAAGTGCATGCAAATCGTCTGGAGCTCTCAAAAAATCTGTGTTCCGATGCAGTAGGCCTGCTGAGGTGGTTTGACAGGTTCTCAGGTGAAGATGCGGTCTCTGGATAAGGCTTTGAGTAGCAAGCCCTAGACAGTACCTAATGCTGCTCTGTGGTGAGCCTCATCTCCCAGAAACTTAGCAGCGCTGGGTAGAGAGGTTCCTAAGGCTTGATGCGCATCACAAACATGTGGTGAGTTTTGAAAATGATTGCTGCCTGGTTCCCAGCCCTGATCAATTAAATGATAATCTCTGGACTGTGCTTGGGCATCATTTTCCCCTCTAAATGATTCTAATGTGCATGTGTATACAGGGGTAAGAACCACTGACTCAGAGCTCCAGGTCTGGAGATGAGGGTATACATTCTGTCTCTGTTACATACTCTCTGTGTGGCCTTGACCTTCCTGATCCCCAATTCTCTCATCTGTAGGAAAAGGCTCTGAAGGCAGGGCCATACCCCAGGCACCATTACCTCATCAGATACCAGCAGAATCTTGAAATCTAGGTTTCCAAGACTGTAAAGCCCTAGAATTTCAAGAGTCTAGAATTCTTACAATCTAAGATTCCAAAGCTATAGGATTTATACACATACATTATGTATGTACATCCATATAAACATATACATATAACCTATGGTATGTGTGTGTATGTATACATATATATGTATGTATACACACACATATATTCTCTTCCTATAGCACTATATTAAAGGTACTTACAAGAAAAGGTAGGGAAAGGGGAAGTCTGTTTGGTAGAGGCTGCTTTTCCAGGGTTTACATAAAAGCTCTAATCAAATAGGGTGTAATATTACACACACCCTCTCTTCCCATCCCTCCTTTCCCAACGTCATCCAGACCATTAGTCAGTATTCCACCTCTGTTTTTTTTGAAGAATAGTTTCAGATGTTTCAGAAGGCTAAAAAGTTACAAGAAACTATTCAGTGGGTCTGCTTTATGACTGGGCTTAACACAGGCTTTCTCTGGTCCCAGTCAGTGTCCACTGGTTTGTAGATAGCAAGACATGGTTAGGAACGTTATTTCACTACAAGTTGTTTTTCAGAGCTACGTGTGAGTCACATGCGGCATCTCAGCACTTGTCTTGGCTAAATTCTTTATACTGTACTGCAGTAAAGATCAAAAGACAAATCTGAAACAGGAAGTCCATTAACAAGCATCCACCAGACCCTTGATTTTGCACTTTGCTTCACTTACCTCTGGAGGGCGACAATCGCTGCTTGTTCATTTTCATTCTCTGCCTGGGTTATCCCGAGGAACTGCCATGCCTGGGAAAGACAACTGATGTTAATATTGCAAGGTGAAGCAGGATTACTAACGGGCTTTGGCTGGTTTGTGTACCTGGGATGGATCCCCTATGCAGAGCAACCTGTCTCAGATGTGAGGGCCGCATAAAAGGGGGAAATATCGCATGCATTTCTTCATTCAAACTCTCTTGTGACATCTGGGTCAAAATCCTTCGTCATTAGTTCAAAACCCGTTCAGTTTTTATCCTTTCCTATAACCCAGTGCGATGGAAGCCTCTGAATTTCTGAGATTTATTATATTAGGTATTTTAAAACCAAAAGATAAATATATAAAATTGTACAATTATGAGGAAAAGGGGTGGAAAAATAGCCCAGAAATGTGGCTAAAGTTTACAATAAGGAATCTCAAGATGTACAATATGAACTTCGCTTGTATGAATGAAAGTCAAACAGTTACTAGAAAAATTCACAGGCGATCCAGGAACTAGGAAAAGCAAAACAAAACAAAATCTTCTACGATGTGTTCATTCCTCTAATGTAATCTCTGTTAAAACACACAAAACACACATAAACACAATCATAAGGTAGACATAATTTTATAGTCTAAATTTACACATTTCATTGTACCTTAAGCCCCTTTTCATGTTTCAAAATCCTCATAATTTTTAATTTGGATTTTGTTGAATGGATATTTGATTATTGACCCAACAATTTCCTTATTGCTCTAAGTTGGTTGAAATCATTTGCTACTGTAAATAATATGAAGAACATCTTCAAGCAGACAGCTTATGTTTTTACATCTAAAGTTTTTAATATAGCAAATTTTCTCTATATGATCATAAGAACAATAACTGTCATACTTTTGTTAGAGTAATACACACAAGCAAAAGTCTCTCATTATCCTCATTAATCTCATTGTCCTCACATTTGCTGGGGGTGGAGATATATTAGGGTTGTACGGATTTAAAAATGTTTGGGGAGTGTGTAACTCTGCCTCCCAAGGCTGGGAGAGTTATACACTCCCTAAACATTTTTACACACTCCCTTAATGCCATTTTAAAACAAACCTCTAGGAAAGCACAGTTATCTTAAAGTGCCATTTGAATGGTTTTGGCCTTTCCCCTTATGGGTTATTATTGGATATATTTTATAAACTCATAAAAATACTGATTATGCCCCCCATCCAAATATCCTTGATTCTTTAAAATCTCTTAAACGTACATACAGCAACCTCTATTTTGATTTCACCTTCCATGTATCTTAGAATGCTTCTTAAGAAAAGGTTGATGAAATCGCCTTTCTGGGGGCATTTTTCTAGCCTGTGGCCCTGGTGTCATTCTCACTGTGTGCAGTGTTATTATCTCAGCTCGAAGGTCTCCATCGATTCAGAAGCCCTGGGTCCTCGTCTGGGGTTCGTTAGTTATCACAGGCTCTCGTTTTCTCATTTATAATCTGAGATCATAATATGTCATTAAGAGAATCTGCCAGGGCCCTTATGTCCAATAATATATATTTGAAAACACCTTGTAAAACACTTAGCAGTTACAAACGTAAGATGGCATTACTATTTTTAGGGGGTGGCCTATAGTTTCATATTAGGGTCATAATTTCCTCTTCTACAATGAGCATATGTCTTTATTTTATTTTTGAGACAGGGTGTTGCTCTGTCACTCAGACTGGAGGGCAGTGGCATGATCTGGGCTCACTGCAACCTCCGCCTCCCAGGTTCAAGCAATTCTCCCACCTCACCCTCCCGAGTAGCTGGGATTACAGGCACAAGCCATTCACCCAGCGAATTTTGTTTTGTATTTTTAGTAGACACAGGGTCCCTTCATGTTGGCTAGGCTGGTCTTGAACTCCTGGCCTGAAGTAACCCCCCTGCCTTGGCCTCCCAAAGTGCTAGGATTACAAGCATGAGCCACCACGCTCAGCCTATCTTTTAAAGATTCTAATATTTTGGTTCAGAATTTCAGTTTTCAGTTCAATCCCATTTCACTGTAAACCTTTTGACTAACAAGATATTACAAGATTTAACTAGTGACCATTTTATTCATTCTTCCTATATCAAGTAGAACCAATGATAACAATGAAGGTGAATATTGATGAGCCAGGCACTGAGCTGAGTACTTTCTTTGTGTGAACTGATTTCATCCTCGCAACACCCAGTGAGACAGTTACTATTAGGATTTCCACGTTACAGATGAGGAAACTGAAGCTTAGAGTGTTTAAATGACTTGCCCTGGGTCCCACTGCTAACAGGTAGAACAGGGATTGGAACCTATGCAGCTGGGGCAGCATGGCCTGGGCGCTTAACCACTATTCTACATTGTATTCTCAGCACCAACATATATACCTGTGCCTACAGTTTCTGCAGATTCCCTTGGAAACATTCCTTATATGATGATTCCCGAAAATTACAAACGAAAGAAGAAAGCATCACACTACCACTATCTTAGGACGGGCCTTTGCAGGTTTAGGAATCCAGTGGATGCGGACGGCAGAAGCTTCCTGCTGCTCTCCCAGTCTCTGTCTCACCAATCTTCTCATCTCCGAGAATGGGGTTTTTCTAACAAGCAATCCGTTGGTACACTTTTCCTGAGTACAGGCCCCAGTGCTTTCCCACAGCCTTCAGACGAACTTCAAATCCTTGCCTATCTCTCTACCATTCTCCCTGCCCTCTTCCACTTAACACGATGCTTCACACCCCTCTGCCTCCCCACGCAGCATTCGCTGGACACGAAAACGTGACTCCTCTACTGCCTTCCAGTCCCGCCCCACGCTGGCCCCACTTGTGCAGACAGGCTGGATGTTTCTAGTCTCCCAGCACCGTGTGCACACGTGGACACTGCATTTATCACACGACACTGATGTTTCCACTTGTCTTCCCAGATAGACCATATAAACATGTTTTCCAACTGATAACTTTTCCCAGTTTTTCAGTATTTTGAGCCAGGACCTGGCATAATGTTTGGGACATAGCATGTGTTTAATAAATGTGGAGTGAGTAAACCAAGGGTGACGTACAGTGTGACACAAGAACCCGACATCACGATACACTGTCCCTTGAAAACAACCGCCAGGCGCAGTGGCTCACGCCTGTCATCCCAGCACTTTGGGAGGCCCGGGGCGAGTGGATCACCTGAGGTCAGTAGTTTGAGACCAGTCTGATCAACATGGTGAAACCCCATCTCTACTAAACATACAAAAATTAGCTGGGCATGGTGGTGGGCGCCTTTAATCCCAGCTACTTGGGAGGCTGAGGTAGGCAAATTGCTTGAACCTGGCAGGTAGAGGTTGCAGTGAGCTGAGACTGCGCCACTGCCCCCCAGCCTGGGTGACAGAGCAAGATGCTGTCTCAAAAAAAGGAAACTGCTGATGAGCCTCCAGGTTGGTGATCCTGATTTTTTGTTTCCTGTCCCCAACCTTTATTTATGGGCACTATCAACACTGCTGATCAGAAGTTAGGTCAGAAAACAGGTGCCTGTTGGTAACTTTCAAACAAGTAGGCTAAGCTAGATTAACTCCTCTGGGAAGCTTTGCTTGATGGAAAGGCAGAGTTCGGTGTTCTCTGTCCCTTGTTGGCACACGCCCTTTCTGAGTCTGGCAGAATGAAGGGAGAACGATACCTCTGCATCGCCAGGGTCCTGAAGAATTGCTGCTTCCATGAACAGGATGGTGACTGGCAGGTCCCCTTCCTTCAGCCTTTTTAAGCCTTCTTCAAATGCTCCAGGCCAGTCCTTGAAGGGGTTTTCAGTGTGAAAGTAATATCCCTGCAACACAGAGACAGACCAGTGCACAAGCCATTGATTTCTCTTTTCATTGTTACATCCAGTAAGAATGTAAATTAAAAAGTCAGGAAACAACAGATGCTGGAGAGGATGTGGAGAAATAGGAACGCTTTTACACTATTGGTGGAGTGTAAATTAGCTCAGCCATGGTGGAAGACCGTGTGGCGATTCCTCAAGGACCTAGAAATAGAAATTCCATTTGACCCAGCAATCCCATTACTGGGTACATACCCAGAGGATTATAAATCATTCTACTATAAATACACATGTACACTTATGTTTATAGCGGCATTGTTCACAATAGCAAAGACTTGGAGCTAACCCAAATGCCCATCAAAGATAGACTGGATAAAGAAAATGTGGCACACATATACCAAGGAATACGATGTCGGCATAAAAAAGGATGAGTTCATCTCCTTTTCAGGGACATGGATGAAGCTGGAAGCCATCATTCTCAGCAAACTGACACAGGAACAGAAAACCAAATACTGCATGTTCTCACTCATTAGTGGGAGTTGAACAATGAGAACACATGGACACAGGGAGGGGAACATCACACACTGGGGCCATTAGGGGGATGGGGGGGCTAGGGGAGGGGCAGCATTAGGAGAAATACCTCATGTAGACGATGGGTTGATGGGTGCAGCACATATACACCTATGTAACAAACCTGCACGTTCTGCACATGGACCCCAGAACTTAAAGTATAATAAAAAATTTAAATTAAATATTTATTCTGATTTTTAAATTGAACATTTTAAATTTCTGCTTTTCCTTATTATGAATATAGCACATTTTCATTGTATAAAGTTTAGATAAGACAATACAACAAGATACAAAAAGAATGACAGGTATGCAATGCCAACTGCTAGTATGTTTGAGTTTGCTTTCTTCTGATATTTTTTGTTCTTTTTGTTTTAATAATTCCCCCTCATGATTTTAAAGCACTGACTCTTTAGACACGTTTTTGCTGAGTGCTCCCACCCATCCCCCGAAATACGAGTCCCACATGCTGTATCTGTTTACCTCCTACGGCCCTTTGGGGAGCTACAGGCCACTGTCACAGCTGAGAGCTTTTGCCTTCACCCTGGACCAGTTTCTGCCTGTTGGGGGCTGTATTGCCCCTGTTGAGAATGCATGTTTTAAAGTTAAATGTTTTTGTAACTGCAAAAATTTAAAGCATACAGAATGTACACATAATTGGTATTTTCTATGAGTATATAAATTAAACAAATAGGCACATATTACATACACAGTCTTAACAGCTTAGGCCTCACTTAGATCTATATTGTGATTATTTCTCTGTTATTAAAATTATTCCTATGGATAGATATATTTATTTACTCAATTCCCTATTGATAAACATTCAGGTTATTTTAAATTTTTTTATCATAAATAAAACTATGGTGCACAAATCTTTGACTGAATTTACTTATTACCTTAGGGTAGACTCGCAGAGGGATTTATTAGGTTAAAGGTTATGAGCTGTTTTTACGCCCTTGATATGTGTAGCTAAATTGTTTTTGAAAAAACGTGTCCCCCTTAAACTCTCATCTGAAGTATCTAAGAGATGTTATTTGCTGCAGTTTTACTTGCATAGATTATCATAAAATCCTTTAAATTTGATAGATACAAATAAGCTAGTGTGTTAATGATGTCACTAAGGTTTAAAAGTAGTTCAAGTGGAGGCCTTCAGTCTCCACAGGTGCTAAGAAAGACAAAATCCATGATCAAAAGCCACAGGGTCTGAGGGCTTATGTGGGGTTAGTGTGGTTATGGGGTTCATAAGTGCCACAGACCTTGGGAGCACGAATGACAGCCCAGAGTCTGATAATCTGAATCAATGTCCTGTGTTCGCACTTAGCTTTGTTTCCTTGCGGAAAAGAGAGTTACTTTTAATGAGATGGTTGTTCTAATTTTATGAGATTACCTGGCCTATTGAGGGGCAGAGTATTTGGAGGAGAGAGACATTTTAATGGCCATGCAGATTGCAGATCGACTAAAATCAGACTATTCCTTACCACATCCCTAGTACTTAGTATAAGAGTAAATGCTCAATAGATATTTGTTGTATTAGCAAAATATCATAAAAGTTGTCCAGAACTGAATATTACTGAGACGTCCTCCACCACAAAATAATAATACATACTTATCTAAATACAGTTTTTCTTTTTCTAAATTTATTTTTAATTTTTGTGGGTACCTAGTGGGTATATGTATTTATGGGTACATGAGATATTTTGATACAGGCATACAGGCCTGCGCATATGTGATATGCGTAACAGTCACATCAGCGTAAATGGGATATCATCACCTCAGGCGTTTATCCTTTTTATGTGTTATGAACAAGCCAGTTATACTCTTTTAGTTATTTTAAAATGTACAATAAGCTATTGTTGACTGTGGTCACCCCATTGTGCTGTAAAATACTAGGTTTTATTCATTCTATATAACTGTATTTTAAAAGCACTGACTCTTTAGACACGTTTCATCATTAGCCGTCCCCCGCTCCCTCCCCGCCCCCCTGCCCATTACCCTCCCCAGCCTCCAGTGACCATCATTACCCCTCTATCTCCATGAGTTCAACTGTTTTCATGTTAGCTGCCACAGACAAGTGAAAACATGTGAAGTCTGTCTTTCTGTGCCTAGCTTATTTTACTTCAAGTGATGACCTCCAGTTCCATCGCTTTGTTATCAATGACAGGGTGCCGTTCTTTTCTATAGCTGAATGCGACACTATTGTGTATGTGTACCACATTTTCTTTTCCTTTTTCTTTCTTTTCTTTTTTTGTAGACAGGATCTCATTCTCAGCTCACTGCAGCCTTGACCTCCTTGGGTTGAAGTGATCCTCCCGCCTCAGCCTCCTGAGTAGCTGGGGACTACAGGTATGTGCCACTATGCCCAGCTAATTTCTTTTCTTTTTCCTTTCTTGTTTATTTATTTATTTTTTTTGGTAGAGACAGGGTCTCACTCTGTTGTTCAGGTTCACTTTGCTTTTATCCATTTGTCTGCTGATGGACACCTAGGTAGCTTCTATATCTTGGGTATTGTGATACATACTTTTTCTACGTAAGAAAATTCCACATCTTTCTTCAAGTTATTTATACTTATTCCTTAGTGTTATCCCCAACCCCACGAAGTGCTTTTAAACACATAAATTCTAGAGCAGCTGGGACTTCAGGAGTGGTTTGGCTGGTTGATCACTGTCCTTGTGCACTAATGGGGTCCTATTGGGGAGTATCTCTAAGGAATGCTCTGGGGACTTGACCTGGTTGAAAGAGAGTCTTCTCCTTAGAGTTTGATGCAAGCTGTTTAATGACCACCTGTGAAATACAGCCCAGTCTCCACTCCACTCCCATACAGCCCAGTCTGCACTCCACTCCCGTGCACTGTATAATGACCACCTGAGAAATACGGACCAGCCTCCACTCCACTCCGGTGCACTGTATAATGACCACCTGTGAAATACGGACCAGTCTGCATTCCACTCCTGTGCACTGTGTAATGACCACCTGTGAAATATGGACCAGTCTGCATTCCACTCCTGTGCACTGTATAATGACCACCTGTGAAATACGGACCAGTCTGTATTCCACTCCCATGCACTGTATAATGACCACCTGTGATATACGGTCCAGTCTCCACTCCACTCCCGTGCACTGTATAATGACCACCTGTGAAATACGGACCAGTCTCCACTCCACTTCCATGCACTGTATAGTGACCAGCTATAAAATACAGCCCAGTCTCCACTCCACTCCCATGTCACTGGTATCACTTGGGTTGTTAGCGTATCAACAGGGCTCACATGACTGGCTCAGAGTAGCCCAATTGTTGCTCTCAGCCACCCTCAATGTCAGCTAGTTCAGGAACTGGCTAGCCAGCAGGAGCCAAGCTCTGGTTGGCTCCCAAACTGTCTGAACACTGATAAAAATAAGAGCATTTCATTCTAACTTGGCTTCCTTCATGCATTGTCTCATTCTATCAGAATTTCTTCTAGGTCACAGTGACATTAAATTGTCTTTTTAATTCCTGTGTTTTTGACAAAATAGCTATTGACTAACTCCATAAAATATGATCTAAAAAGCTAGAGAAAACTAGTCAGCATGTGTAGAAACAGCACTGGTACCTTCTCACTAGCCGAGACGGTTACTTGGTTCTGAGCTTCTTGGTTCTCAGATATCCAGTTCCTCCGCGCCATTTCTTCCCATTCTGCTTGCATCTTATCCCAAAACTCTGTATCTGACTGGGAGACAGGAAAAATGAACAGAGACCGATTTAAGAACATGCCATATCATCTGTTTTTTTCCCTAATAGATAAAAGAGGCTTCTGAGGAGGAATAAAATGATGACATCCAGTTGATATGCATGGCTGAAGAGCTTCTGGGGTGTGCTCACTGGTCAGAGCATTGCGGTGGATTAGCTGTGGCTTTCTCCAGCAGGAAAATAACTGCCATCAGAAAGACCAGGATCACAAATGCCAAATTCAGCTGAAAGCCCACGACTTACACACAGTTCCATGTGTGGGCACCAGGCCACATTTTAGGAAGAGCAGTCTGTCCCAGAATTGCTCCTAGTGTGTGAGGAATTAACGTGACTGCTTTGGGCCTGGCCGAGCAGTGACTTGGGAAGACATCCAGGTATGGACACAAGAACGAAACAGGACCTGATCCTACTCCGTGTCAAGCACTGTGCCGGCAGAAAACTGAGCCTGGAGGGCCATGGTCCCGAAGCTGGGACTCACGGGATCTGAATCCCATCTGCCTTCCAGACCTACATTTGTCGGCTTACGGCAAGCTTGGTCCACGGGTGCTAAAGAATGAGGGACCCTGGTGTGAGCCCGACTGATCCTCTTCAAGGACTTTTTTTTTTTTTTTTTTTGAGATGGAGTCTCCCTCTGTCACCCAGGCTGGAGTGCAGTGGTGTGATCTCAGCTCACTGCAACCTCCACCTCCCGGGTTCAAGCAATTCTTCTGCCTCAGCCTCCCGAGTAGCTGGGACTACAGGTGTCCACCACCACGCTGGGCTAATTTTTTTGTATTTTTAATAGAGACGAGGTTTCACCATGTTGGCCAGGATGGTCTTGATCTCCTGACCTCATGACCTCCCACCTCAGCCTCTCAAAGTGCTGGGATTACAGGCATGAGCCACCGTGCCTGGTCCCTCTTCAGGGACTTTATGTGGCAGGATGAGTTTTTGAAAAACACTACTTTATGTTTTTGTTTCCTTCTCATTTTCCCACACAACTCTAAGAGAAATCAGGCCATTTGTTCTTTCCTTCAAGGGAGGTGTGCGTTCCTAGACTGAAGAAGATTTTTGCTGCAAGAGCTGTCCCTGGTGGGCCTCCATTTTATTAAGCCTGAAAAGAGTACTTTAGGTGGCCCAAGGGGCAGGAGGAAGGAGCAAGCATCTTAAAGAATTTAAGAGATACAGGGCCTGGGAATGGTGGCTCACGCCTGTAATCTCAGCACTCTGGGAGGCTGAGGTGAGCAGATCACCAGGTCAGGAGATCAAGAGCATCCTGACTAACATGGTGAAACCCATCTCTACTAAAAATACAAAAATTAGCTGGGTGTGGTGGTGGGCACCTGTAGGCCCAGGTACTCAGGAGGCTGAGGCAGGAGAATCATTTGAATGCAGGAGGACGAGGTTGCAGTGAGCTAAGATCATGCCACTGCATTACAGCCTGGGCGACAGAGGGAGACTCCATCTGAGAGACAGAGACAGAGACAGAGACAGAGAGAAAGAGAGGGAGAGAGAGAACTTTCTGGGATTAGGGAAAGAGATGGAGGGTGGCAGGTTCTGAGGAGTGGGAGGCTGGTGTTCAGTTTTAGCTACTTCCCAGGCAAACCAGCCTGCTATCAGAGAGGATGCCCGATGGTGTGACAAACGGGGCACACCTGAACCCCTGTTCCACATGGCTGGGAAACAGAGAGTGAAATTCAAGGAACCACTTTGGACTTGGATGGCTGTTAGTGGTCACCATGACAGGTGGCAGGGATGGTGGGGAGACTTGGTCTTTGTTTTCTGACACTACATAAGCCTTCCATATTTCATGCCCTAGGCAAAGTTCCCTGCCAGTCTGGTAACAGAGACACTTGGAAATCGCTTAATTTTCTTAAGCAAATAAAATAATGAGCATCCCTAGAACACCTGAATCTGGGACTGAAATTCATACTCTTTACAAATTGCACGCCTCCGTTTCTACGGTTTGAAGGCCTGTGACTTGCTGATACACCGTCGTACTGACTTGAGGTCCACCTTCCCCTTTGAGCCCTTCTGGTCTGCCTGGGCAGTGGTTGTCCTGAAGTGAGAGCCCTTCTTCTGAGTTGCTCTGAGTGGTAATTATAACCTTATTTCTTTTAGATATAAATGTTCATGGAACAAGAACCAGCTCAATACGATTATCCCAGGCTACTAAATAAACAGTAGGTCTTGCTCCTGCTTTATTATGTCCAGAATTCTCACTCCTCCCACAGAAACAGGCTCTGCCCCTTTGGCAAATGCCTCCTCTCAACAAGGCAGCAGGTATCTTGACAACTGATGCCCATGATGCTGGGAAGACATGGAACAACTACTAGGTATCCAGGTTTGGCTCAAAAACAAAATTCAAAATTTCTTTTTTAAAGGCTTTTTCTAGTAGAATATCACATCGTGCAAACAGAATGATCTCAAATATACAACAGCAATGGCTAGGTAAAAGACTAGGAAGAAATATGCCACCATATTAATAGAAATGTGTCTTTGAATGAAGAAATAATGGGGGATGTTTTTCCTCCCTCTTCACACTTTTCCTGCTTTCTGAATTTTCTATGAGCATGCTTTGCTTTTATAATTAAAAAATAAGGTTAAACACAACACAACAAAAATATCTTTTCTTTTTTTTAAATACCATGAAACCTCAATTATTAGATACTAACAAGTTTGGAAAAAATTTGAGGGGATTCATTTTTGAAATAGCTTTTCAAAGATGCAGGTTTAAGCTGTCTGCAGTAGAAAGGAAGACAAATCTATCAAGTGAGTTTTTATACTGTTTGCCGACTTCCCCAGACTCCCGCTGGCTGACGTGAGATGCCGGTGACTGCGCGTACTTTCCAAGGCAAATACGTTTGTCTAGTGAGAGTCCTTGGAATTTAAAGCATACTACCAGCCTTCTGCATGAAAGAATGAGAAGGATTTAATGATGTGTACATCTGAGTTACCAAAGGATGCATTAGCTTTCTTGCAGCTTGAAATCAGAGCAGCAGATACACAGCTAAAGCTGCTGTGGAAAACAGACAGAACTCTCACTTAATGAGATACACCAGGACTCACCGTTACCACTTAAAATGAGTTACTGCTGACTAATTAAAGTGCACAGTACAGTTTTCATTTAATTACAGAGACTACCTTTCGTATAAGCTTTAAGTTTTCATCCAGTTGCAGAATCCGGACTTCATTCACATAGCTACAATGAACGCTCTTTCCTCTCACTATTTTAAATGAATTTTAGAGAAAGCTGAAACATTTCAGTTTTAAAGATATTAGACATAACTGAGGGGATTTCATTTATTGATGATTTTCTTAGCTCTCCCGGGATTTTGGTAGATTGTTGTTTATACTCTGTGCAACAAGCTACCTGCTTACATCAGAAATAAGCTGTTATTTGCCATCCATAACCATTTCTAAGAATAGCCCTCTGAGGATAAAATATAGTACATACTCACAAATGCACTAGGATATGCAACACGGTTGATGAGAACAGCAACTCTCCCCTTGGATGGGCCTGGGGTCAAATTCTTGTTCCATCATTGCCCTTTTGCAGATATCTTAATATTTCTTTTTTTTTTTTGAGAGGAGTTTCGCTCTTGTTATCCAGGCCGGAGTGCAATGGTGCGATCTCGGCTCACCGCAGCCTCCACCGCCTAGGTTCAAGCAATTCTCCTGCCTCAGCCTCCCGAGTAGTTGGGACTACAGGCACGTGTCACCATGCCCAGCTAATTTTTGTATTTTTTTTTTTTTAGTAGAGACGGGGTTTCACCTTGTTGACCAGAATGGTCTCGATCTCTTGACCTTGTGATCCACCCGCTTTGGCCTCCCAAAGTGCTGGGATTACAGGCGTGAGCTACCGCGCCCGGCCATCTTAATATTTCTAAGTCTCATTTTCTGTATCTTTAAAAAGAAGATATGATAGCAATTTTGGTTAGTTGTTATGACAACTAAATGAGAAAATGTATTGAGAAAATGCATCTGTGGCATAAAGGACATGGTAGACGCTAAAAAAACTCAGCGTTCTTGCTAGTGTTTTCAAAGCATTGAGAAAAATACAGAGAATGAAACAAAAATCACCCACAACTGCAAAGCTCAAATAAAAATGCTGTGAATAGTCTGGTGTTTTAACCTGCCGTAAAAACATATTATTCTTTTAGACACTTTCCTTCCCTTCATTTAAATCTTTCCCTTCTGCCTAATTATTCAAAAATAGGATCAAGGTTAAGAAAATTATGGCGAAGCGTCTATAATAGATTGTTATGCAGCAAATTAAAATGGTGTTTACGAGTAGTTTATTAAAATATTGAATAGTCCTAGAGTTATAATGTTTCTTGCTAAGTAGTATAATCACAATAATAGAAAACCAACCACAATAATGGTCCGGGGGGCAGGGGAGGCTGCAGAGAAAGGCACTGCAGAACTGCTCTTATGGGGTATCCCGTCCCTTTTTCTTGTACTTTTTACCATTTCCCAAATTTTCTATTGCTAGCATAAGTTATTTTGGTGGAAAAGTAAGATTTGGCTTAAAAAAATGCTTACTTCTTTTCAATTTCGGTTCCTCCATGAGGTTTTCTTCAACATTCCCGGACTAGAGCACTCTTTTGCCTCTGAATTCCTTCATCATTGATATTCTGTGTTAGTGGTTTGAAAGAAGATGTGTGCTAGAAGTTGAGCAAGTTGTTTTAACTCAGCTGTAAGTTATTTTACCTCGTTTGTAAAGTGAAAAGATTGCGTTCATTAGACAGCAGTTCAGGGTTCTCTACATGGATTGACTCAGATCAGAATAAGGTGGAAGAAGGATCTCGGCACAGAATCACATTTTTTATTTTTGAAGGGGGCTTTTAGTCTATTTTCTAATCTCCAAAAATTATACTTTAAAATGTTTTCCCGAAAGTACATTGGACATTAATTTCCTTCGCTTTTTTGATTGTAAAACTGGAAAAGTTTTTTTTTATAAGAACCAGGGCAATATTAATTAAATATTAATTAAATTAAAATATAAAGATAAGAAAAGCAGCAATTTATTTTAGAACAGGAAAGTTTATGGGATGACAACATATTATCAATTCCAATTCACCAGTTTATTTACTCATCTAGTTAACATAGACCTACTTTTGATTTTGCGGTCAAATGTAAATGTCAGAAAGATCTTGGGTTTGTGCTATAAAAGAATGAATCAATGTGAGATTATGTGCCAGTTCTGCCTGGGAGGAGTCTGGGATTCTTTTTGCCTGTTAGACTTCCATTGATTAACTGTCACTGGATCAAAACTTGAGAAAAACAAAGCAAACCAACCAGGTCTGCACATACAGAAGCAAGCAAGCAGTACTTCATTTACACGGCAAGGAATGAGAACCACTATGTAAGTCTGGATTAAAAGTTTGCCACAACATGATTGTGCTAAAGTGAAATTATGTGCATATCGGTGTGGGGCTTCCCTGCCCTGGGGTCCAGCAGTCCAGGCTTGTCAGTGGTAACTGGGTGTTTCTGCTCACCACATCCCCGGCTGACTAAGAGCTCAGTACTAGCCCAAGATTTTACATGGCTGCCCAAAGAACATATTCGACCTGGAGCTGCATCACAGATGAGCACGGGGTAGAATTTCAACCGGTCAGAATTAGTTTGAGCTCTTAGTGCTGTGCTGGGTGTCCCATGTAGCGAGTCTCACTGACAAACTGAAGTCTCTTCAGGCGCGAGGGACCTTGGGCAGGCGTAACCCTCCTGAAGAAGAATGGGCAAAGGAGCATCTCACCTGCTGACACAGTCATGGGGGATGGCGAGAGCTGAGCGAGCCAGTCTAGCTTTGTTTGCAGACGGCAGAACTAGGATGCATGAATGGCAGTTCTGGGGGACGAATTTCTATCAAATGCAATATAAAACTGCCTGAAAACGGAATGGGCTCCTTGGCATTAGAAGTCTGCAGGGATGGAATGACCCATGTGAGGAGTGCTGGAAAGATGACTCACAGGTCTGATGGAGATTCCACCCAAATAATTCTTTGGTCTCTAACGACTTCGAGTGTCTCTGGTTGCGATGTTATTAATGAATTGATTTACTGAGTGAAACAGGAAGGCCCCAAATTAGTCAAATCTCTATGAGATAAACATAGATGTGTCATGCATTCCCTTTTCTCAATCTAAACAGTACAGGTCTCAGTGTTGGTGGGGGCATGCTGAAAAATAAGAGTTAAATAAAAAAATAAAAATAAAAAGCAGTGTAGGCAGGAAAACAGATGGGTTTTGGCCTCAGGTAGAACAGGCTGGAATCCTAGCTAGGCTCCTTGTCATGTGACCTTATGCAACTTAGTTCACTTTAACTCAGTTTCTCATCTGTAAATTGTAAAACATCTCTTAAGAGTGCTTGTAAGGGTTAAGTGAAACAATGTATGTGAAGTGCTTAGAACTTGCAACATCTAAGAGCAAAGGAATCAGCAGTTAATTTAATTTTATTGCTTAGAAATGAAAAATAATACTTCCTAGGTATAGAGGGAATGCAATCTCATAAACTGTGAATTGTGTGGGTCAGAAGTATTGCAAAACAAAAATATTGGTACTAGCATTTAACACAGATTTTTCTGGTTGCCTCTGGGGTAGACATGCTTCTTCCTTGTTTCAATGGAGTCAGCCATCACTGCAGATGCTGGAGGCACCTGGGCAAACAGCCCGAGGCGCTCACCCAGCAAGGTGCCAGCAGGGTGACTGCAGAAATGTGAGGAGGAAAGACTGGAAAGGTTGGGAGAGGAGGAAGGGTACAGGAGGCTGGAAATAAATTACACAAAGTGCAAGCACTTTGGTAGAAGGAAATCAAGAGCCATTTCTAATAGAGGAAATCTAAGATAGTTTTCTATCTCCTTTCTCTTCCTCCTTCCCCAGCAAGGGGGCAAACAGAAATGGAATATTAAAGAACAAAGAGCAAAATATGTTGTCTAAGTAGGAAGGAGTCACTTTTGAAAGGTTTTTAGCATATTCATTAGCAAACAAATGTCTCTGCAGAACTGGAGTTTCCCGATTGTATCTGTGTTCCTGGCTCCTGTGGTACTTGCCTTCACAGAAGAAGAACGGCTGGCTGCTAATGAGCCATGGAATACGAGGAAGCTCTCTGTGCATCGGGCATGAGGTTCTGCGGGGCTAGCCTCTCAGCGGCTGTTTTTTATAGTGGGCAAGGAGGGGCAGGTGACTACAGCTCCTTTTCTACGGGCATGAGGAGATGGGATGTTGAGGGGCTGGGCAGAGGTCCTCGGTTCGAACCTTGTCCATGCTCCATATGGTAACAGGTCATGGGATGAAAAAAGCCAGCAGTGAACTAAAGGAGTAGCACTCAGTCCTGAACGGGTTTCTTTTGCCTTAGACGTGTTTAAAAGTCCTGAAAACTCACCGAGAAGCTCTCTGCTCGTTTTAAAGAATAAGGCATGAGACATGTTTACTAAACCCACACCACATGTTTGTCACTGTGCTTTGCATTATGAGAATATTTAGGAAACTAAACACGCCAGAACAAAAACACGGAGGTGTGGACGCTGCCGTCCAGAAGCTCAGCGGCTGCTGAGAAAACCAACAGAGTGGAAACTGAGTCAGGGCAGGGTGAGCAGTAAGACGCAAAAGGAGATGAAGTTAGTTGCTCAGTCTCACACTGTTTCGAATGTATTTCTATTTTGTGGTATTCTACTTTGATTTCTGGTAAATGATAGAACCAGAAATCAAACTATTTCATTCTTGTCTCTGACAGTACTTTGCATCTTCCACACACGGCTGCAGCAGGTTTTCTGGTCTCCCGTCTCTGCAGCACCTTGTTTGCTCCACTGGGAGGTGGTCTACCGCCCTGTCGCTGAATGCCTGCCTTGTGAACAGAACACAAGTGGAATACCCTGGCGAGCCTTTGGAGGCTAGGTCCTAACAGGTGGTACCGTTTCTGACTGCCTCCCACGAGGACACTTACCCTTGGAATCTAGCTGCCACCCTGCCAGGAAGCCCAAGCCTCAAAGAAAAGCCACATGGAGGAGTTCCAGCCATCAATCTCAGCGATGTTTCCAGTAGCTCGAGGCATGATCCATGCATGGATTCGTTTGTGAGCGAGTGTGCCTTCAGATGACCGCAGCCTTCTCCCACCACCTGCAGCCTTCAACCACCCTGACACCTTGTGGACCAAAGAGGAGCCGTCCTCTATGAGCTCTACCCGAATTACAGAGTTTTGGGCAAAACAAATATTGCTGTTTTAAGCCACCAGTGTCAGAGTAATGCATGACACAGCCAAGTGACTGGAACATCTTTTACTTTAGGCCAGAGGACTGCAGTGGGGGGGGAAGATGAGAATTATAGAAGGGAATTTACTCTGCAGGCTTCTTTGGAGGGTTGGCAGGCCAATGAAATGCAGGAGTATCTCCCAAAAGACTGTTCTAGGGCCAAATGAGCTTCAGCTACTTCAGGGTGAGTTTTAGGCTGCAAATTTGCAGCGTACAGGCTGGATCCGACAGAGCTCCAGTGACCAAACTTTAGTCAACCTCCTCCTAGTCCTCTTCTCAGCTCGGCTTCAGCCCCAGGTTTCCATATCTGTCTTTGCAGAGTCTAGTTTCAGCAAGGATCCTGCTGAGTCAGTCTAGATGGAATTCCTCTCTTGATACCTGATTGCCTCTACATCTGATCAAATCCCTGGGTGATGTCTGATCACCTGGCCTGCCTTCAGCAAAAATCCTAAAAAGGTGGGTTCCAGTGAGAACACATGGACACAGGGAGGGGAGCATCACACGCTGGGGTCTGTCGGAGGGGGGAAATATGGGAGGGACAGAAGGGGGTGGGGAGTAGGGGAGGGATAGCATGGGGAGAAATGCCAGATATCGGTGATGGGGAGGAAGGCAGCAAACCACACTGCCATGTATGTAGCTATGCAACAATCCTGCATGTTCTTCACATGTACCCCCAAACCTAAAATGCAATAAAATATATTAAAAAAAGGTGGGTTCCACCCGGATCCCCTCAGCCCCTGATGTTCCTTCTTAGTGATTCCCCACTCACTATGCCCGCTCTTCTCTGGCCGTAAATCCCTGCTTATTCGGAACTGAGCCCAGTTCTGCGCTGAGGTCTTCCCCCACCGCTGCAATCATTTCTGAATAAAATCTGCCTTTACTGCTTTGACTACCGTGTGGCTCTGGTTTTCATTAGCAGATCTAGCCCAGATACACGTTTTCTCCCTTCTTATCCTGGACGACAAGTTTCACATGAAAACCCAGATTTCAGACATTTTGCAAATATCTGTTAATACAAGGCCCACATTCCCAGAAGCAGCAACTTTTGGATGCTACACGTGGTCTCCACCGCAGTCACCACCAGGTCCAAGCTTTACTTGCCTGGCCTTGTAGCTAACTGGGTTGCAATTTCTGGATGTAAGTAAACAGGTCCCTGACTGTGTGACTTCCCAGGATCTTCATATGCTAATGTATATTTTAAATCTCTGAAGGGAGTGTGAGTAAGAGTCTCCTAAACCTATTTTACCGTGAGCTATGTGTATGTGTGAGTGTGGTGTGTGAGTGTGTGTTCTCTAGAACATAACTTAGAAAATGTTGAGATAAAGCCTCAGTGTATGAGCATCTAAAGTTCCACAAAAACAGAGACCTTTGGTGGGCTAATTTCTGCGTATCCTGCCAGCAGCTCTCCGGGAGGGACAGGAGTCTATGACAGTTTGTTTTTGTGTGATTGCTTCCAGTGAAACTCATCTCCAGCTAGCCAGCAGGTTTTCTCATCCTCACATCTGCTGTGTAAATCAGAATTCTTCAAGATTTTGTTGCTGTTATTATTCTAGAAAGGGAAATGAAACCCAGAGTGTGGAGAAAAAAATTAAATAATTTTTGGTATGTTTTTGAGAAGAAAGCTCATTTGACATATTCATCTTCTCAAAACTAACCAGTCATTTAAAATGACCTTTGAAACTGCATATAATTATGTATACAGAATAGACAAAGACTGGAAGAAACATGAAAAAATAAAAACAGTTAATTTGTTAGTCTAGTGAGATTTCTGGGGAGTTCCTGACCTCTGCCAACTTCTTTCAATCTCCTTCACTATTTTTTTTTCTGTTTCAGTTGATGCTGACATACTGTAGTTGCTTTTTAAAACTACTTAAATAAGATAAATTCTCTGATCAAGAAATTATTTTCTGATGACCAAAAATCTATAAGTTCTATGGTTGGTTCAGGGTCTGCGAAATTAATAGCGCCAAACATTGCCTTATATTGGGAACAGTGATTAAGAGCAGAATTTTGGAGTTAGATCAGATTAGAATCTCAGTTCTTCATGATGGTGTGACCCTGGACAAGTGACTGAATGTCTCTGTGTCCCAGTTTCTCCACCTTAAAATGGGAATGACACTTTCCTGGCATGGCTGTTGTGAGCACTGAGTGAGAAGGAATGTAAAGTTCTGGCTTAGAACACAGGAAGTGCCCACCCAGGGGCGACGCTACAGCGACAGCTAAGCATCCTGTCTAGGAAGCTCCAGGTTCTCTTCTTCCCCTTTTCCTGTTATGCAGGCAAAAGTCAACAGAGGGGTTAGTTTAGAAGCAGTTTCCTTTGTAACATTTTTTTTGGCAATAAAGAATTTAAGCCTGCTATATCTTTTTTTTCGAGACAGAGTTTTGCTCTTGTTGCCCAGGCTAGAGTGCAGTGGCACAATCTTGGCTCACCGCAACCTCTGCCTCTGGGGTTCGGGCAATTCTCCTGCCTCAGCCTCTCGAGTAGCTGGAATTATAGGTGCCCGCCACCATACCCAGCTAATTTTTTTGTTTTTTGCATTTTTAATAGAGATTGGGGTTCAGCATGTTGGCCTGGTCGACCTCAAACTCCTGACCTCAAGTGATCACCCACCTCGGCCTCCCAAAGTGCTGGGATTGCAGGCGTGAGCCACCGCCTGGCCTTAAACTTGCTATATCTAATGCCCATATAGATACTACCTTTTACTTTGTGGAAATACTTTTTTTCTCTCATTCTTTTGTAATATTTGAAGGAAAAAAACTGTTTCAGTCATTTTGGCAGGAAAGGTCCGATTTAAAGAACCACTTACATTGTATCTCCTCCCTTATTTTATGACGACCTGATTGTCAAAACGGCTGACGAAATGTAAAGGCAGTCTAGATGTGGCTTGTTATCTCACGAGGCTACTGGGTAGGAGAACGGTTGACACTGAAATCACACTGGCTGACTCAACAGCAAGGCAAAGTTTCTGAAGAGTGGCAGGAGCTCCCAGCCCTGGACCTGTCCTGGTGGCATCACGTGGGAAGGAGAGCATGTCTGTGCTTCCATGAGCGAATATACAGCTATCCGTGGCTACTGTGGAGCTAGGTAGCTTTGGTTACACCCACCAATGCCTCAGAAAAATTCCAGGTGGCCAAAATCGCCCCACATTCTCCTGGTATATTATTTATTGGCCTATGAGGATTAATTTGGATGGGACGAGAGAAATGTTTTCTCTGCCAAGGATACCAGGCATTGGATCTGGCTTCTTGGCAGCAGCTGCCTCATTCCCGTGTCAAAACACAGGAGAGAGGCTTGCCAAAAATGCCAGGCCAGGGACTCTACGGGCCAGGAAGAAACCCACTCTCTGAGCAGTGTTTCCCACAGATCCTGACGGGGTCTGGGGAGGCTCTAGATGGGCCAGCGGTCCTCTGTTTTCGGTCCCTTGCTAGGCTGTCACAGGTGATCTGCACCTGCATTCATCTCTGCGTACTATGTAAGTAAGATCACATCTGGAAAGCCAGGTATGACATTTTAAAAAAGATACGGACGGGTGCGGTGGCTCATGCCTGCAATCCCAGCACTTTGTGGGGCTGAGGCAGGTGGATCACAAGGTCAGGAGTGCAAGACCAGCCTGGCCAAGATGGTGAAACCCCATTTCTACTGAAAATAAAAAAATTAGCTGGGTGTGGTGGCGGGCGCCTGTGATCCCAGCTACTCGGGAGGCTGAGGCAGAGAATCACTTCAACCCGGAGGTGGAGGTTGCAGTGAACTGAGATCACACCACTGCTCTCCAGCCTGGGTGACAAAGTGAGAGTCC
>NW_016107668.1:1412461-1417581 GCF_001604975.1 Cebus imitator
AAAAAAAAAAAAAAAAAAAAAAAAAAGAAAAAGAAAAAGAAAAAGAAAAGAAATACATCTACAAGATTATAGTGCTTTTCCAATGTCTTTATAAGATGGATTCAAAAAAATATCAAAGCTGTTTCAGGTAATTCATAAAATTTGAAGGGTAGCATCCTCTCAAAGTAATTGTATACACTTTCACATTTAATTCATTCATTCAGCAAAGACTACGGCAAGCCCACTATGTGGGAGGCAGTATCTTAGCAGCGTGTAGCAGTGAACAAGAGCGATGCTTGCCTGCTGCTGGTGTCTGCAGTTTGCTGGGGCACAAACAGAGGCAATCCAGCATTATAAGGGCAGGGGCAAGTGGGGGAAAGGCTCTGGGAGAGGAGAAAACCCACCCTGCCCTTCGGACTTCAGGAGCCTTCTTGGAAGCAGATAACATCCACTGAGACTCTGCGGTTGAACAAATGTCAGAGGGTAATGGCATGAGGAAAGACATTTCCAGTCGGAGGAACAGCACGTATAAAAGCTAGAAGGATGGCAGGACCCACTTTGGGAACTGACTGTGCCGATGCCAGTGTAGACTTCCAGGCAGAAGGCTGTGGATCAGAAAAGACCTGATACTGTTACGTGAATGAGCTTGGACTTTGTTCTAAGGACAAGTGTGAAGCCATTACTCAGATCTGTGTTTTGGAAAGATGACTCTGGTTGAAATGAGGAGAACAGAACTGTAGGGGATTCCATTCTCCACACTGAAGGCTACAAGACGGCAATGAGGCTTTTATAGTTGCCTAAATAAGAGACGCCAGGGACCAGGGTAGGTGCTGGCAGTGGAGAAGGAGAGAAATGGGAAGATTTGAGAGACCTTTAATAGAATCAGTAAGACTTGGTGTTTGATTAGATGTTGGGGCGGGGGTGGGGGTGGGGAGAGACAGAGAATGAGAGAGAGAGAGAGAGAGACAG
Organism: Cebus imitator; assembly: GCF_001604975.1. Classification (NCBI taxonomy): domain Eukaryota; kingdom Metazoa; phylum Chordata; class Mammalia; order Primates; family Cebidae; genus Cebus; species Cebus imitator. Next base: position 1,413,410 of record NW_016107668.1, read on the forward strand.
GGGCTTCTTATTTGGGGCATCCTATTCCACACCTACCTACCCACCAACCTCCCTCCCTGCTTACCACCCACCCACCTACCTGCCTACCCACCCACCAACTTACCTGCTTCTTACCTACCTACCTACTTACCTACCTCCCCACCCACCCACCCACCTTCCTACTTACCTATTTTGCTTTTTAGCTAATCTTCAACTGCTAAACTAAATAATGGCTTATTTGAAGCGTAGCTAAGGCTAAGGACAGACTAGAGTGGGGAAAGGAACAGTTATTTTTTTTCCTGCTTATTGTCTGATGGAATCTGGGCCTTAGGAATTGCACCCAGTGCAATTCCTCCTTATGGGGATGGATTGTGGAAGCAGGGCCAGAGAGAGATGAATTAGGAACTTATTGAACTAATCTGGGCTTAGACTGCTTGATTACCGTGGGAATGGAGAGGAAAGGGTGAATCTAAGGTTTTCTGAGTGAAGAAATGAGAGGATTTTGTGACAAAACTTCATTCCCTCCTACAAAGAACAGCAATATTGAATATGCATAGTTTTTAAAGAGTTTTCAAGTGGTCTTAACATATTTGACCTTTACACGTTACTTGTCCAAGGCCAATAGCTAGCTGACAACGTATCCAGGGCCAGAACCCACATCTCAGTTCTCACTCTTGCACACTTTTCATCAATGCAACCTTGCTTCCCCTCGATGCTCTCTGCCTCTCCAGCCTGTTCTTTGCCTTCAGGATCAATCAATATTGTAGCTTGGCACATATTACCTTGGTTGGAAAAAAGAGCAGAACAGAGCCCTTCCGTCTGCCTCTCGTCACTTAATTTTCTGAGACAAACCAAGTTCATTCTGTTTAGAAATACAAGGTCAGTGATTCTACTCTCTAGCCTCTTTTCTACCAAGAATGAAAGAAACTACAATTGAATGTTAACATGGGACCGTTTCAGTTTTGGCTGTGGTTCCAAAAGAATGAAAAAAGAGAAAAAGAATGAAGCAGTAGGTACCCGACTACCTCGTCTGCCTGTGCAGGACTTGCAAAAGGAATGGTGAAGTCTCTCTCTCTCTCTCACAAACACCCCCCTCCACACACACACACCTCTCTCTCTCACACACACCACAGTTTTTCATTTACATCATTAAAAAATTATTCACTTATTATTTCTTTGCCCAGGCTGGAGTGCAGTGGTGCAATCTCGGCTCACTGCAGCCTCAAACCCCCTGGCTCAAGTGGCTTTCCAAGTAGCTAGGGCCACGGGCACATGCCGTCATGCGTGGCTAGTATTTATTTTTTGTGGAGACAGTATCTCCATATGTTGCCCAGATTGGTCTAGAACTCCTGGGCTCAAGCGAACCTCCCTCCTTGGCCTCCCAAAGTGTTAGGATGACAGGTGTGAGCCACTGCACTCGGCCCAAATGCAGGCCTTCAACATTTCACCTATACCTCTGATAAAATGGCTGAAGTTGAAGGGGCCAAGGGAGAGCATTCTAGGAGAAGAATGGAGAAGGATGAGTGTTTCTCAGGGGTCAGATCTGGGCCACCAAGGAGTGAGGCTGGAGCTATCTTGAATTCCACCCAGGTGCCTTCCTGGAAGGGTGGGGATTGGCGACAGTGTCAGAGGAACTGCAGGAGGATATTCCCTGCAGGAATCTCCAAGGGACTCACAAAAGCAGAACGAGAGAACGTGCTTGTGGTAAACATCCCCCAAGCCCAGAGGGCACCTAGGCTGGCTCATGACTGTGCCCACCACACAAGGCTTGGTCCCTTGCTGCCCTCACTGCTCCGGCCCTGCCGTGGAGGGCATGGAGACTATGACTAGTGAGCAGCGGGGGGAGGGAGTAGGGTTGGGAGCGAGAAGGTCCCCGGTGCAGGGCAGTCCTAAAGGTGCTCCTAGCTCGGGGGGTGGGAAACTCTAAATTGTGACAATGACAGGGCCATACAGTTATTATGGAGGACTGGACATCTTAGTGATTGAAACGACACTGTCCTTGAGACCAACAGCGTGGACGCTTTTTATCTTCTTAGAATGACCGGAAAGGCGATGGGACTGTTAGGGGTTGAACTGTGCTCCTCATGATGATATTTTTAAGCTCTAACACCCGGAGTCTACAAGTGACTGGAAATCGCGTTCGCAGATGTAGTCAGGTTTAGACAAGGTTCTCAATCCAGTATGGCCGATTTCCTCGTAAGAAGGAACCGTAAACACAGAGAGGAGATGCCACGTGAAGACACATGAAGGCACAGAAGGAAGACGCCCCGTGAAGGTGGAGGTGGGGGCTGCAGTGGTGCGACCACCACCAGGAACCCCAGGCTCCTGGGGCTGCAGGAGCTGCAGGGGGCAGCTGTGTTCTTAGACTATGAAGCTGAAAAAGCCACTTCCTGACCTCAAGGGCTCACAATCACTTGGAAGGAACGGCTGGGTGCTGAAAAATATTCTGCACCAAGTCAGAAAGCGTACACTCTTGTCTTGGGGCTACTGCTCCCCTAGAGACATGATCTCAGCCCAGTCAAATAACATTTCCTCATATCCAAATGTTTGGAAAATTGTGTGACTTATGAAGAGTTATACCAGAATTAGGTGATGTTATTGTTGTGGCTGTTTTTTTTTTTTTTAAATAAATACGGTTTTCATATATCGTTTGCATGTCCACAGAGATATGAGACAGTGTATCAGTCGGTAGCGGCTGCTGCTAACCAGCACAGCAGAAACAATCTAAGTTCTGAGAGGACGAAAGAGCAATGGTGGCTTTGTCTCTCTTCTCTGGGCGGCAGAGCTCGTGATTTATTTTGTAAAAGTATATTTAGAATCTGAAGAACATTGCTGACTCAAGAGAAATGTGAAGGTCAACAGTTGCATCTAAAGTTATGCTGTTACGACATTTGAATAATTAAAAGATTGTTTCCAGGGATAATTGTAGTCCCACATTTTAACTAAATATTTAATGAAAATAAACTGTAAACATGCTCTGTTTTCATATGGGGAGCTCCACAGAGCCCGTTAACTCTCCAGATGGCAGGGAAGGGGATGAAAGCAGATTTAATTTAGGGATCACTGAAATCTCCAAAATCAGATTTAAATTAGGGATCACCGACATATTCAAAATCAGATTTAAGTGGATGTTAGGAGAGTATTTAGAGACTTCCTAAAATGCACTGAAAATATGAGAAAACAATAATTTTTACTTCATTTAGGTATCTGTATTGGTATTTTTTGATCAAATACTTCAGAAAATTTTTAGAAAATAATGTAGGCAAACCAAGTTCATTGTAGGCAAATTTGAAAAATACACGAACAAAAGGAAAAATAACCTTCCGAATTTTACTATCTAGCTATAACCACTGAGAGACTTCAGTCTATCTTACTTCAGGTTTTCCCCTGACATTCACATGGAAAGCCTGCTGCTCGTCAACTCTGAATCCCAGGGCCAGTATCTCCTTCTGTGAGCTGTAGCTTTCTCAGGTATAAGAAGGAGTTAAAAAGCTTTTTAACGCCTTAACTTCAAGAGGAACACATTTTGTAACACGTATAAAATATGGAGCAGAATGGCTGGAACATAATAAATGCTCAACAGACGTTAGCTTGATACTTACGTTGTGAAAATAGAATCTTACTGTGCACATAATTTTGTAATCCTTTTGTATGGATATATTTACGATCAATAAAGAGACCACTGATTTGGACTGAGCTCCTATCCTAGGCCCAACAGACCCAATCAAAATGGAGTCACTCATTCTAAAGCTCCAGGCCACCAAGACTCAGTTATTTATTTGGCCTTTTCAGAAATCAGGAGAGAGAGAAGAAACTCTATATGCTGAAGGTGAACAACTCAATAGAAATTTCAAGGGACACGTCTCCTTCCTCATATGTAGGCCACACAGAGTTTACCAAATTGCCTGATGCCATAGCTGAGACCTTCAAACTGCAAATCAGAATAAGTTGTTGACTTCCTACCATTGACAGCTTTTCCCAAGACACTGGAACAAGACTCCTCATCGGGAGGATCCAAGATGGCCATTTAGGAACAGCTCAGGATTGCAGCTCCCAGTGAAAGCACAGAGGGTGAGTGGACGCCGCATTTTTATTGCCCACAGACTAGGCAATTCCCAGGAGGAGGAGCTCCACAGGTCACCAGCACGGCTGTGCCGGCGGCGCTGCTGCTTTGCCCCGCGCGGCTGCTTTGT
>NW_016107668.1:1422551-1424397 GCF_001604975.1 Cebus imitator
CACTCATAGGCGGGTGTTGAACAATGAGAACACATGGACACAGGGAGGGGAGCACTACACACTGGGGTCAGTTGGGGGGAAATAGGGGAGGGACGGTGGGGGATGGGGAGCTGGGGAGAAATAGCAAGGGGAGAAATGCCAGATGTAGGTGATGGGGATGAAGGCAGCAAATCACACTGCCACATGTGTACCTATGCAACAATTTTGCATGTTCTTCACATGTACCCCAAAACCTAAAATGCAATAAAATAAATGTGGAAAAAAAAAGAAATATACATCTCACACAAACCTGTGTACACACAGCCACACCTACCCACCCATTCACCTACATGCACACACATTACTGTAGTTGTCTATTTGTGTGTATTTGAGTTAATAAAGCTATCTGATTCTAATTTACCACCATAAGGTTTAAAAAAAAATAAAAGACTCCTCATCATAAGGGGACTCTTAACTCTCCTAATTTTTCTTCACTTACGCCTCCTTCCTTAACTTGGCAGGATAACGCTATACCTTTACACTCAGTAGCTTCTGCGAAGAACTTGATGACGTACTGGATCCATTACGTCATCATGCCAAACCCAGATCTTTACGTAGTGTAAGAGATCCTTTAGTCCCCCGGTGGCTAACTTTAGCAACGTCTCTTACATACTGTTTGTTCAGTTTGTACAAGTGGTCCCTTTTACAGAGTTAGACTTTTAAACCAACTTGCTTTATCTGTTCTGATTTAACCCAGTCACGGGAGGCTAAATGGTGGAACTGCTACCTCTAGTAGAAATCTGTGCAGTTGCTGGCACTTCTTATTGCACATGGAAAAATACACTGGGTATTGTCAAAACTCCGTTGTAAAAATTAATGAACAGGCTGCCTGGTTAAAACAGGTAGGCTCCTCATCTGGTTCACGGTTTGCTCTATCAGATTTTAGCTGATTTGGTTCATGAGGCCCTGGCTAAGGAGTGCAGTCCAGACCCCCAGTATTATCCTCCCGAATGTGTGCTATGGTAGTCCTCCTGCAGGCTGCGTTCTCCCCAGAGTTTCACATGTTTGCACGTGGCCATCTGTCAAATATCTACCTTGGCCTTCCAGTGTTTGCTGCAAAAGCGTTTTTTAGACATAGAGTGTTAATAAAGACATTATGCATCTTTCCTTTCCAGAATAATCTTAAAATGATTTTGAAATTCTTCAACATTTTTGGCCTTTTAATGGCATTCGTTCTTATTAGCTAGTACTAACAAAGATTTTTTTCCACTTATGTTTTGTTTGTTTATTTCAATAGCAATTTGAGACATGGGAATTAAAAACTGGTTAAAATCAGAGAAATCATACAATTCAGACTTTGGAAAATTAAAGTTTCCTTAAGTTGCATTTAACTTGGCTGCACTGGGCTGTCTTTGCATACTGATATGTCCTCAAAACACATACATTCAATTTCAAGCATATGAAAGAGTAATGGTGACCTTTACTAAGCTTCTCCTAAAAAAATGCCAACAGTCACTTTTTTAAAGCCAAAAATTCATTTGCTTCTGATAAGTTCTGTGAGTTTGACTAAAAATTAAAAGGTTTATGGCTGGATGTGATGGCTTACGCCTGTAATCCCAGCACTTTGGGTGGTCAAGGCGGGTGGATCACCTGAGGTTGGGTGTTCGAGACCAGCCTGGCCAACATGGTGAAACCCCATCTCTACTAAAAACATGGTGGCATGTGCCCATAATCCCAGCTACTCAGGAGGTTGAGGCAGGAGAATCACTTGAACCTGGAGGCGGAGGTTGTGAGGAGCTGAGATTGGGCCATTGCACTCCAGCCTGGGTAACAAGAGTGAAACTCTATCTCAAAAAAAAAAAAAAAA
>NW_016107668.1:1424463-1427077 GCF_001604975.1 Cebus imitator
AAAAAAAAAAAAAAAAAAAAAGAAAAAAAGAAAAAAGGTTGAGATTGTAACCCTGTCTTTCATTAGACCTGGGAAATTTTACGTCGTATGTACATGGCATCACTATCCTTGTTGCTGCAAGGCTTGCGTTTGAATCTTGACTGCTGTCTAATAGCTGTTAGAATTCTTTTGAAGATTAAGATAGGAAGGTGTGTGCCAAACAGCACAAGCATGACAAACAGTAGATGACTGAGACTTGTAGAGGATGGTAGGAGAAGAGCAAATGAAGATATTTCTGAAAATAAGACATTTTAAAAAGAAATAATTTAGCCATCTATTGATTGTTTTTACTTAAGAAATGTTTTATATATATATATTTTTTAAAATATTATCTTTTTTCCTCAGTGTTCTGACATAGCTTGCTCTCTAATGACAGGCTTTTAAGATAAAATGTTTCCAATACAAGCTGTTAAATGTATTCATTGCTATGGAGACCACAGTCTCTGAACTAATCAAATCCAGACTTTGATAAAGAAAGACTTTCTCATTTGAGAAAGAAAAAAATCTACTTTTTTTCCAGTAGAAAGAAGAGGGGATACATTTTGCAGGTGATATATGAGATGCAATGTTATTGATTTTCCTTTCCATTTGGCGTTGAGGCAAGGAAATATAAGGATTTGACTCTAAATAAAGAGAGTCAAGAAAAACGCTAGTTCCAAGAAGATTATTCAAATTTATTTACAAAATTAGGTATGGATTAAAAAACAGTGACATAAATTAAAGGTTTTCAACTAAAGACTTAACTGTTCCCAGGCCTTTATATTCTTTTTCTTTAAATATACGGTAATTCAGCATCATATTTTTCAAATGGTGACAAAAAATACCGGTTGTATTATTAGCGAAAAATGACATTAAAGATGAGTTGAGACCCACTTCTCAGTCAGGCTTTTACGAATGTAATTCCTGGATTCCAAAATAATAAACCCTGTCACTTGGTCAACTTTTTCCAAAGGAAGTAAGACAGAAATGTCCAACTGAGTGCTAGGCTATTAAATCTTAACCAAATGTAGCTACTGTGCTAAAGTCTTGTACTGAGAAAAGGAAATAGGATTCTTTTGATCCATTCACAGAAAGTTGAGTTCTATTTTTCAATGCCTTCTGTACTTTTCCTTCACTTGCACTGAATAGTCTGTGATTATCTATCTGTGCACCGTTCCAGGGAATGGAGATATGGCACGAAATCAGGCAAGGCTTCCTGCTCCCTCAGTTTCCAGTCCAGGGGAAGGATATTATAATAAAAATACACAAATAAATGAATAATATAATTTCACATAGTTATGAGCACTGCAAAGAAAGAATTATTAGAATAATTATAAATTTTTTTTTAAGAAAAGCTGATCAAATAACACCTCTCAAAGGTACATCTGAGCTGACACCTAGATGACCTGGGGGCAGCATCCTAGGCGGAAGATGCAGAGACGAGAATGAGCCTGGACGGTGGACGGGCAGAAAGGCCAGTGTGGAGATGGATGAGGACAAGAGGACACGTCAGCCGGGGCCAGGTCACGTCCCACGGGCTGTAAGAATTTTGCACCTTATTTTATTTGTAATGGAAAACTATTCTCAAGTTTTGTTTGTTTTTTTGAGATGGAGTTATGCTCTTGTTACCCAGGTTGGAGTGCAGTGGTGTGATCTCGGCTCACTGCAATCTCCGCCTCCTGGGTTCAAGTGATTCTCCTGCCTCAGCCTCCTGAGTAGCTGGGATTACAGGCGACCACCACCATGCCCAGCTAATTTTTGTGTTTTTAGTAGAGACGGGGGTTCCATCATGTTGGCAGGCTAGTCTTGAACTCCTGACCTCAGGGGATCCACCCACCTCAGCTTCCCAAAGTGCTGGGATTGCAGGCGTGAGCCACTGTGCCTGGCCTATTGTCAGGTTTGAAGCAAGGAAGTAATAGGATCTGATGTACACTTGGGGAAGAGACCTGGAGTGCTGTGGTGAGCGGGGACTCTAAGGGAGCAAGAGTGAAGGCTGGGAGACAGAGCAGGAGGCTGTAGCAGTGGTTCAGGTCAGAGATGCTGCTGGTATGGAATAAGCTTCGAGCAGGTGGTCTGATTCCATTAGTTTGGAGGTCTTTCCAACAGGACCTCCTGTGGAATTAGCTGGGAGCCTGCAGGAAAAGGCAGGGCATCGTCCAGGACTGCAATGTGAGAAGATCATGGTGCTATTACTGAAGTGCGGTAGGGATTGGTGGGGATGGAAACCAAGGGCAGGGTTTTAGATACGTTAAGAACACGATGAAGATTAGACACCCAGGTAGCAGTATTGGCAGGCAATTGGATATTCATTCAATTTTGGATCTCTGAGGAGAGGTCAGGATGGAAAAACCAGATTAAGAGCCATCAGGATATTTAAATCTACGGGACTGAAAGAGATGGCTAAGAAGAAAAGGTAGATGGAAAAGAGATACAAGTCAGGAAGCCAGAAAAGGAGATAGGGAAGGAACGGCCAGTGAGGTGGGAGAAAAGCCAGGACCTAACACGACGCATTGCTAGGCCCAGGGCCCACGTTCCACACCAGTCTGGGGAAGGAAGGCTTGAATCCTCCGGTTTCGGCCTCCTCTGCCTGCTTCTC
>NW_016107668.1:1427978-1428512 GCF_001604975.1 Cebus imitator
GCCTCCTCTGCCTGCTTCTCCGTCTGATCTCCTGACACCCGCAACCCAAACCTGCATTCTAACCACACACTCATCTGTGCCTCTGTGCGTTCTTCGCTCTGCTTCGAATCTTTCTCTTTCCATTCTGCTCCCACTCCCTGTTCCAAATGTGTGTGTGAGGCCTGTTTTTCCTTCAAGTATCAGCTTCCATGGGAAACCTTCTGTCTGTGTCAGGCCAGGTGAATCCCTTCTCTATGCACTCAGAGGACCAGGGGCTTACTCGTGTTATAGTACTTAATATGTTGTATTAGGATTCCTAGTTATCCTTATCTTCTACCAGATTTTGAGCAAGTTGAGGGCAGAGGTGGTGTCTCTTATTTCTTTCTCTTTCTTTCTTTTTTTAAGATGGAGTCTTGCTCTGTCTCCCAGGCTGGAGTGCAATGGTGTGATGTTGGCTCACTGCAACCTCTGCCTCTGGGTTCAAGTGATTCTCCTACCTCAGCCTCCTGAGTAGCTGGGATTATAGGCACATGCCACCATGCCCAACTTTTTTTT
>NW_016107668.1:1428922-1439851 GCF_001604975.1 Cebus imitator
CCACACTCAGATTCTATGAATAGGTTACTGCCTTGTTTATCAACCCAGAGCAAGGTAGCTTGTTCTGGTAACATGCTGAAAGCTTCCTATTTGGTGCATATTTTACTGAAACAGAAGATGCCTTCTGTATGTGTCATATACATATTTCATACAGGAGAAACCTCCTTCAACAGGGCTTTAGAAATGTATCCATTTCACCACCACAAACTAGATGTCACTGGTATCCATGAGATAAATAGCGTTCGGCACGGTTGCAGACGTGCCGTAAATGTTCCTTGGCAGCCAGCATACTTTACTGGATTTATGTAAAAATTCCTATTCCTTTGGAAATACTCCAAAGGTCCTGTAAAAATCATGATGTGGTCCAACAAACTGGGATAATTTTACTGGATCACAATGCTGCTCAACTGATCCCATTTTAACAGTGAGGCAATATTACACTTGCGCCAGCTGGTCAAAGCTGCTGCCTTCTAGCCCGCTGGTGCTCAGGCACAGGTGTGGTACAGCTGTGATGTGGAACCACGGCTCACGCACTCCGACTGAGTCAGGGCCCTGCCATCAAAGTTCTGTAACTAGGACAGGTAACTGTTTCTAGTTTCATTTGCAAATGAATGGACACAGCAAGACATCAGAAGGGTTCACATTGAACAGTCATAAATATACAAAGAACAAATTTAGCCTCGGAGCTAGTGTTAGGAGCTAAAACAGGAAGCTATTTGATAAAAATTTTAAAAGAGGGCTTATGTTTATGTCATTCATCCTTCCTGAATCTTGGTACAATTGTAAAGAGCATCAAACCACATTTTAATAAATATTTTATAAATGTTTTTATAAATAGAACAATATTCAGAGTCATTTTATTGAACCTTGAGAATCTACCTAGAATATGCTTTGTAACATGTCCCTTGTAATTAGTTTTGCTGAGACCTGTTCACTTCAATAAATAGACTAAAGAAGGCAGGAAAACCACTGCAGAGTGACGACTAAGGAAAGCACCATCCACAACAAAATTAAAGGATGAAAACGCATTGTCCTCAAGGACTTCCCATGGCACAGATTTAGGAATGATTCTGGCAGGAACTGGAATCATACTTCGGGCAATACAGCAAAGAGAAATCCTGTACTTCCCCCCTTTCTTGGAAAGGGACTTGTTAGGTAAAGATTTGGCAATGAGAGAATTTAGCTGGGAGTGAAAAGCAACTGAAGCTGGTGATGTAAGTTCACTCAAGGAACTCAATCACAAATCCAGTTGTACAAGATGTTCTCTTTTCCCATCAGGGCTTAAATTGCTGCAGCAGGAATTCAGATTAGACATAAAGAAAATATATTCTGATTGAAACGATTGCAAGACATTGAAAATGGGTTACCTAGGCGCGTTTTGGAATATTCTTTCTTAGTGATCACTAAAAAAAGAACGGATACTCAGGGCTGGCCCTAGGCAACGATGAAGAATCAGACTCACAGATCATCACGGCAGGACAGCCTTGGAAATCATGGAGTCCAGAGATTCCCAAACTTGTCTGCACATCGAATCACTTGCAGATCTTTTCAAAATTCAAAGCCAAGTACAGCCAGGACCAACGAAATCACAACCTCTGGGGGTGGGACACAGGCACCCAGACTTGTGGAAGCTCAGCAGTCAGTTTCAATAGCAGCCGATTTGGGTATCATGATGCAATCTAATGGTCTCCTGTTACAGAGGAAGAAACTGTGGCCTGCAGAGGGAAAGGACTTTTCCGAGACTGTTGGGGCGGCAAGGAGCGGAGAATTAGAACCTGTCGCCTGACCCTGATCTAATGCACAAGGCATATTTTAAGACAACAAGCAAACAACATACTGTATAAAATTAATACATTCTCATAGATAATTTTTTTTTGAGATAGAGTCTTGCTTTGTTGCCAGGCCGGAGTGCTGTGGCATGATCTCGGCTCACTGCAACCTCCGCCTCTTGGGTTCAAGCAATTCTCCTGCCTCAGTCTCCCAAGTAGCTGGGACTATAGGTGCACACCGCCATGTCTGGCTAATTTTTGTATTTTTTTGTAGAGACAAGGTTTTACAATGTTGGCCAGGATGGTCTCGATTTCTTGACCTCGTGATCTGCTGCCTTGGCCTACCAAAGTGCTGGGATTACAGGCGTGAGCCACCGCACCCCACTGATAATTTTGAAAAAGTATTGAAATTGTCAATGAAAAATAATGATTCCATCTCACCATCCAGGGGTAAGTTATTCATCACTGCTGATACTTTTGCATCTCCTACTCTTTTCCCAAGGTTCTTGGGGACTTAATAATTTCTGTAAAAGTTAAGGTCAGTGCTTACGGGAAAGGCTTTCTGGGAGGATATAGGTACAGACAGTGCCTGGGGATATGGGGTCACATTATCTACCTTTGCTTCCCCTTCCGCCCATGGACACGCAGCATGAGGTCCCATCTTTCCTAACACCTGCATGTAGCCTGATAATTAAGTGGGTTCAGGACGGATTATGCAAGTTCTTCCTGAGTAATGAGGTAGAGTCCAGGTGTAAAAGGCCTCCCTTGCAGAGGTGGTGTCAACCAAAGTTGGACACCCATAGGTCTCTGGGACCAGAGGGAGCTGCACTGAGAAGCTGAATCTGCTTCTGCTCATGTGACCAATTTGCTTCCATCATGCTCTGGATCCTTGCCTTAATAAATCCAGAACCCTGACTTTACAGCAGTCTGGATATATTTGAGTGTGTGTGTGTTCTCACTCATTTCAGGCAATCTGAAGGATGCAAAGCCATTATTTAGAATGGGGTTATGTCTGTATTATTTGATGCAAATAATCACTGTGATTTGGATCTATAAAATGAAACTTCACAGATGAAAGAAATAACTCTAATTTTGAAGATCAGATTGTATTATTGCCACCTGGCTAGTTGACGCTTCAATCTAATTTATAAGGTGGCTTAAACCTGATTCTTATAATTCAGTGTCTATCCATGATAGGTAGAGAACAAATGCTTAGGTATTAAAAATAGCTCATTTTGGAAAGGAAGAGGTTGTCTTTAGAAGACAAAATGAGTCACAGACAAGGAAGAGGTTAACTTTAAATGCATCTTTCCCAAGTGTGTTCTTTATTCACTTTGGAGGCTACATAAATGTCTCTATTCCAGTTTAACTGGTGGAAACACTCTCAGCTTGGTCATACCTGGTCTGTGAAAATTCAATCTTTTTTTTTGCATTTAGATTTAGAAACTGTGATCTATCTACTTCTCTTCTGTAGCCAGATCAGATTTCCAATCCTGTACATATTTGCACGCTCACGACTTAGACGTGAAGGTCAGGCGTTCATTCCTTTTGTACGGCTGCTCGAGCTCTCTGATGTAGGAAACAACTTGTGTGTAATAATCATTATATTCTAATTTTTTGGGCTTGACTTGGGGTTATTTATTCATTTTTACTCTTTTGATACTTAACTAAGATAGGATATCCCTACAAATGTTTTATTCCAGATTTCACCACATGACTCAGCTTTTCACAGAAGGTTGCAAGCACATCTAGTTATTTGCTGTGGCTTATGTGTGGTGGTAACACTTTCCGGGTGTGTCTGAATACTCCACGGCACCCAGTCCCTTTCCGTGCCTCTAGTTCTCTCAGTCCATTAAAGGTAACTCTGCCCTTGCCACTGACTAATGGATATTTCCAAGAACATCAAGTAATTTTAATATAAATTAAAACAGATTAATAAAAAAATCTGAGATAAGGAAAGAAAAATATATTTCCAACCAAATTCCAAGTTCAAATAATTTTTAGCACTGTTTACCATCTGAATTCAGAATCTCCTTCTTCTAAAACAGCTCCAAGGAAAAGTGCAAATATGGTTTCTAGTTCTGCCGCCAATAATCAGCTGCGAATACTTGCTTCCATGCCCCTGAACATCTCTGGATTTCAGCCCCTTCTCTGCCGTGATGGGTTGGGCCCTATAAATCCCTGGTAGGAGGCCCACACTTTAACATGGCCTGTGACATTTCACGGGACAGTACCAGAGGTTCCAGAAAAGACACTGGGCAATGTCATTAACGACTATGATGGGCCGGGCATGGTGACTCACGCCTGTAATCCCAGCACCTTGGGAGGCTGAGATGGGTGGATCACCTGAGGTCAGGAGTTAAGACCAGCCTGGCCGACATGGTGAAATGCCATCTCTGCTAAAAATACTAACATTTGCTGGGCATGGTGGGTGCTTGTAGTCCCAGCTGCTCAGGATGCTAAAGCAGGAGAATCACTGGAACCCAGGAGGCAGAGGTTGCAGTGAGCTGAGATCGTGCTACTGCACACCAGCCTGGGTGACAGGGAGAGACTCTGTCTCAACAAACAAGCAAAAAAATCCAAAAAACTATGATGGTTAGTTTTAAAAATTCGTTATTAATACATAATATTTGTACATATTTGTGAGGTGTATGTGATGTTCTGACAGATGCATACAATGTGTAATGATCAAATCAGGGTAATAAGTGTTTCTGACACCTCACACACTTGTCATTTCTTTGTGTTGAGAACATTTCAAATCTTCTAGCTATTTTGGATGTTAACTATAGTTGTCCCACTGTGCCCTTAAACACTAGAACTTATTCTTCCTATCTCACTGTATTTTTGCACCCATCAACCAGCCTCACTTCATCACTCCATCACCTTCCCCAGCTGTGTCAGTTAATTTTATGTGTCAACTTGACTGGGCCATGGAGAGCTGAGGTATTTGGTTCAACACTTCTGGGGGTATTTGCGAGGGTATTTCTGAATGAGCCTAGTATTCGGATCCACAGACTGAGTAAAGGACACTGCCCTCCTCAACTGGGAGAGCGTCTTTCAACCTGTTGAGGGCCCTAATAGAACAAAAGGCAGAGGAAGGGAGAATTTACCCTCTCTACCTGGTTGGTTGAGCTGGGACATTGGTCTTCTCCCAACCTCAGACTGGGTCTTATACCATCAACTATCCTGTCCTTAGACCTTCAGATTTAGACTGAGCTTACACCAAAGGTCCACCCGGTGCTCAGTCTGACCTCTGCACTCAGACTGGAATTATACCACAGACTCACCAGGGGCTACAGTATGCAAATGGCAGCTCTGGAGACATCTCAGCTTCCACAACTGTGTGAGCCAATTCCTGATAATAAATCTATATATGGAGATATCTATCTATCTATCTATCCATCTCTACAGATTTAGATGGCCCTCTCCCTCCCTGCCCCCCGTGTATATATGTATATTCATCCACCCCACCCAACTATTAGGAAATATGTCTGAATATATTGATATATCTTCTATTGGTGATATAGTGTGATATTGGATGGGGTGAGTGGATATATATGTGCATATATATTTATATATATAGATATATGTATGTTGATTAATATACAGATATTGATAAACAGATATATCTCCTCTTGGTTCCGTTTCCATAGATAACCCCAACTAATAATTTAAGATCTAAGGTGCTGATGATTGATCACCTGGGAGGAAGAGGTAGAACTGGTTACCCTCTGCCACCAAAAAGTGAGCAAAGGATATGAACAGACACTTCTCAAAAGATGTATAATGAGGCCAACAAACATATGAAAATATGCTCATCTTCACTAGCCATTAGAGAAATGCAAATCAAAACCACATTGAGATACCATCTCACGCCAGTTAGAATGGTGATCATTAAAAAATCTGCAGACAACAGATGCTGGAGAGGATATGGAGAAATAGGAACACTTTCATATTGTTGGTGGGAGTGTAAATTAATTCAGCCATTGTGGAAGACAGTGTGGCGATTCCTCAAGGATCTAGAACTAGAAATACCACTTGACCCAGCAATCTCATTACTGGGTAAATACCCAAAGGATTGTAAATCGCTCTATTACAAAGACACATGTGCACATATGTTCATTGTGGCACTGTTTACAACAGCAAAGACCTGGAACCAACCCAAATGCCCATCAATGATAGACTGGATAAAGAAAATGTGGCACATATACACCATGGAATACTATGTAGCCATAAAAAAGGATGAGTTCATGTCCTTTGCAGGGACATGGATGAATCTGGAAACCAACATTCTCAGCAAACTGACACAAGAACAGAAAACCAAACACTGCATGTTCTCACTCATAGGTGGGTGTTGAACAATGAGGACACATGGACACAGGGAGGGGAACATCACACACTGGGGTCTGTTGTGGGGTGGGGGCCAGGGGAGGGATAGCAGTGGGTGGGGACATAGGGAAGGGATAATATTAAGAGAAATACCTAATATAGGTGACGAGGGGATGGAGGCAGCAAACCACCATGGCATGTGTGTACCTATGTAACAATCCTGCATGATCTGCACATGTACCCCAGAACTTAAAGTATATTAAAAAAAAAAAGAACTGGTTACCCTCATGGAAAAGGACGATTCTCTTAATCAATAGGAAGTATTTATTTATTAAACAGCTGTGTACCCAGCATATTATAGCATAGCATATGAATAAAGTCAATTTAAGATGTCTCTTTGCCCACAGCAAGTTTACTAACTTTCCATTGAACTCTGTATGGTTGTGTATTTGAGTTTCTACATATTAAACCAATGAGCAGCTTAAGTGTTTTTAGTCAGAAAAGAGTATTTAGTCACTCAGGATTTTGATTTTACTTTATAAAAGGTTTTTTTTGAGGCAAATTTTTTCTTGTTTGTTTGTTTTGAGACAGGTTCTCTCTATTGCAGAGGGACAAACAGTACTCACTGCAGCCTTGCCGTGACTTCCTGGGCTCATGATTCTCCCACCTCAGTCTCCCGAGTAGCTGGGACTGTCTGCATCACCAAGCCTGGCTAATTTTTAGATTTTTTTTGTAGAGATGGGGTCTTGCCATATTGCTCAGGCTCATCTTGAACTTCTGGGCTCAAGCAGTTCTCCTGTCTTGGCCTCCCAAAGTTTGGGTAAAAATTATTTTTTATAAAAACCAGAATAAGCAGATAGCTTTACTGACTTGAATACAGAACTAAAGACTATAACTATTTTAACGCGTGGCTTCACCATAAGGCAAAAATAAAATGCGTGCCCTGCAGATCTAATTATGATTCCTTTTCAATAAACACAGAGTAACAGTATTCAATGCTACAGAAAGTTTTATAGAATACTGAGATTGATTTAAACAGTGAAGGATTGCTAAGCAAAAATTCAGGATTTTGAGCATTCAACAGAAATAAAATTATGTTATTCTTCCTATTGAAACAAAAATTTGGCTGAGTGTGGTGGCTCACGCCTGCAATCCAAGCACTTTGGAAGGCTGAGGTGGGCAGATCACTTGAGCTCAGGAGTTCAAGACAGCTAGGGCAACACGGCAACATCCCATCTCTACAAAAAATATAAAAATTAGCCAGGCCTGGTGGTACATGTCTATATCCCAGCTACTCAGGAGGCTGAGGTGTGAGGATTCGTTGAGCCCGGAAGGAGGTGAGGCCGAAGTGAACTGAGATTACGCCACTGACTTCCAGCCTGGGTGCCTGAGTGAGATCTTGTCTTAAAAAAAAAAAAAAAAGAAAGAAAGAAAGAAAAAAAGAAAAAGTTTTAATAGTAACTGCGTTCAATAGTAAAATAAATGTGACAGAGAAACAGAGGGATGGTTTCTAATATTCCCACAACTCAAAGTTTAACGGTCAGAGCTGGAAGGGCCCTCAAGCTGTGGTAACCGAGCTGTTTGTGGTAAAGCATTTCTCAGCTGCCCTTGTAGCTGGGGTAGGGTCCGCGGGGATGGTGGCATGTGCTGCAGGAGACTCAGTCCCTGCTGGTGAAGTGTGATGAGATGAGAGTGGAGTCAGAGCTTTCAGCAAAGTGCTAGAACTACCTCCCCAAGTGCCCTCTTCCCTGGCCTGGAATGGAGCAAGCATCGACCATGCAGATGAGGCTGACACCCTTGGGGATGGAGGAACAAGGAGTTACAAGGAACTCAGGACCTGGGTAATGGCACCGGCTAGATCTCTGCTAGTTTGGGACTTCTACTGCACACAAAAGAAACAAACTATATTGTTTGAACAACTGCATTTTTGGGAATCTTTTATAGCTATTAGTGTTGCCCTAACTCATAGATGCACCTCAAGAATCATCAATACCAGTTTCCTAAAAGTTCCTTTGCAACGTTTGTCATTTCTGTAGTTTATTGCTCTTTATGCAATGTATTCTGTAATTAATACAGTTTTTTTAACTTAAATAGGCCAAATCTACTTAAGCCTGGCCTAAATTATGTCTGTGAAATCACCAGTTTGAAGTGCTAGCTATATTTTTAAATATATATGAAAATAAATGCACAATTATTAAAATAAAATGTTTATCTGTTTTCCATCTGATCTCATAGTACATGAAATCCAATTTAATTTCAACTATGGATTTTCCTGATGAAAAAGCTGAGGCCCAAATGCTGCATTTTCAAAATTAGAACCAGGAACTACATCTACTTTGAGGCTTTTTCCACGTACATTATTACACTGCTTTACTTTTTTCTTGGAAGTCGGACATGTGACTTTGGGCACAAAGCCTTCCAACAAATGGTTCACACGACTTGTAAGCTACATCTGATTGGTGTTTAGAGAATCTCTTTGAAGAGAAAAGAGTAAAAGTTATTGTCCTGGTCATACCAGTGGACAAACAGAAGCAGAGGAGTCTGTCACTCCTCAAAGCTGGCTCAGATAGAGTTTATGTCTTTCTGTGTTCACTTTCTTCTCCACCTATTTGCTTGCTAAGTATTGATTGATGAGATCATGTCTAGAATGCAGATCCTAGATTTCTCAGATTCAAAGTTAAGGGAATTTTCCAAGCTACTTTTTGGTCTGGAGGTAGTCCACAAATCTGATGGTCTAGAAGAGTTATCTATGAGTAACTAAGGTTTTGTTAGAATGGGTTAAGTTAAAGATTTTTCTTACTTCAGGATTTACATAGTAGATATCAAAAAGAAGTGAAAGAATGTGGCAACTACGCATAATTCTGACCTGAAAAATTTAGATAGGCTGTAAATCTCTCTCTCTTTTAACTGATCATTTATCCATAAATTTATCTAAGACTATCTTGCCTTAGATTTTTTTTTTTGAGATGGAGCTTTGCTCTTGCTGCCCAGGCTGGAGTACAGTGGTGCAATCTCAGCTCACTGCAACTTCTACTTTCTGGGTTCAAGTGATTCTCCTGCCTCAGCCTCCCAAGTAGCTGGGATTACAGGCATGCACCACCACACCAGGCTAATTTTTGCATTTTTAGTAAAGACGGATTTCACCATGTTGGTCAGGCTGGTCTTGAACTCCTGACCTCAGGAAGTCCACCTGCCTCTGCCTCCCAAAGTGCTGGGATTACAGGCATGAGCACTGCACATGGCCTTATCTTGCCTTATACTTTTATCCTTACCACCTCTCAGCATTCATTGCAAGTTGTTCTACAATTATTTTTAACTATGCTTCATATTGTTTTTGGAATTTTAAGTAATTTTATTTGTTTAAAACAGAAGAAAATCTAAAATGTGAGAACAAAGGCACTTTTGCCATTTTCCCAATGAATTCACAACATGTGACTTATCTGCATTTGACTTGCAAAGGACGTTAGCTAACATGACAAACCAAGGTTTAGGAAATCTCTGTTTTAAGCAGCTAACTTCAAGATTCCCTTAACAGTGCCCGAAGAATGGTTTCCTACATTATCAGAAAATGTTCTCTTTTTGAATCTAAGTTAGAATGGTTTAAGTAATGTTTAATGCATGAATCCCTTCCACTTCAAAGAGGTAATACTGTCATAGAAAGCAAAGAAAACCTGAGGAGGTGCTGGAGCTGGGTCATCTTGCTAGGAGGGCCCCAAGTTAGCAGTTTCTTATACAATCCTGTATTAACAAAAGCAGTTCAAGAATGGTCCCCAATTTTGTTCAGTCACTTCATATTTCCGAGGTGCCTATCAGACCTATAAGATATACACTGGGAATAGCTGCTGCAGGTATAAACAAAACTTCTACATGGAAAGCATTTTTGAGTTTATGTCACTGGAGCTGGGTTTAGCTGTTGTGTTGTTTTGAGTATGGCATCTCTTAGTTAAAGAGAAACAAGTCATCGTCAGCCTGTTTGGGTGGATATAACAAAAATTCCATAAACTGGGTGGCTTCTAAATAGCAAACACTATTTCTCACAGTTCTGGAGGCTGAGAAGTCCAAGATCAAGGAGGTGGGAGAGCAGGTATCTGGTGACAGCCTGGTCTTCAATGAAAGTGTTTTTTTTGAGACAGTCTTGCTTTGTAGCCAGCCTGGAGCTCAGTGGCGCAATCTTGGCTCACTGCAACCTCTGTCTCCTGGGTTCAAGAGATATCCCCTATCTCAGCCTCCCGAGTTGCTGGGATTACAGGCGCGCCACCACACCCGGATAATTTTTTTTGTATTTGAGTAGAGACAGGGTTTCACCATGTTGGCCAGGATGGTCTCCATCTCCTGACCTTGTGATCCACCTGCCTCAGCCTCCCAAAGTGCTGGGATTACAGCTGTGAACACCATTCCTGGCCAGAAGCGCTTTCTTGCTGTATCCTCACGTTTGTGGGACAAACAAGCTCCCTCAGATCTCTTTTATGAGGGTGTTTTGCTCCTTCATGACCTCATCCCTCCCCAAAGGCCTCATGTCTTCATACCATCTCACTGGGGATTGGGCTTCAGCCGATGAACGTTAGCTGGACACAAACAGTCACACCATAGCAATCACCTCTGTTTCTGAAACAAGGAATTACTAGTTAGCAGTAAACTTCTTCACTGCCCATGTTCTTGTAACAGTAATTACCAATTTGCTATCATTTTCCGTACAATGTTGTTGGAGGCAATGTTAGCTTGAAGCCTGAAGAGGGGCTATCTTGAGGACTGTGTCCTCTGCAATAGGACATATCAATGGAAGGTTGTGTCCTCTGCGATAGGACTTATCAATGGAAGGTTGTGTCCTCTG
>NW_016107668.1:1441156-1482139 GCF_001604975.1 Cebus imitator
CCTCTGCGATAGGACATATCAATGGAAGGTTGTGTCCTCTGCAATAGGACATATCAATGGAATGCTGCTTTCAATGAAGATTGTCATGAAGCAGGTCCAGGAGCTTTGCAGGAGCAAAGGCAAAGGGTCCTCCCCAGATCCTTGGTGAAGGGCTGAATGTCCCCTCAGGACAATGGACTGTCACGAAAAAGGTCTTCATTTATTTTCCTTTGGGGATCAGAGAGGACAAGCTTAGAACTAGCTAGAAGAGGGGGAACAGTTGAAAAAGTCCCATCCAGAATGAATGAATACTTTGCTTCTGTGCTACAAGGGTAATCTTCCAATTCTGGGAGTGCTAAAAGGTGCTGAGAGTGGAGATGAGGAAGACAGTAGTGGAACGGATGAGGCCGGGACTGTGAGTCGTTGTCGACGGCTGCTCAGCAAATCACCCTACACATAGCAACTTCAGACAACACACATTTACTCTCTCACACTGTTTCTGAGGGTCAGGAATTAGGGACTCACCTAGCTGGATGGCTCTGACTTGGGGTCTCTTATGAAGGTGGAATTAAGCTTCCAGCTGGGCCCGCAGTCCTCCCAGGGCAGGTCTAGAGAATCCGTTCACAAGATGGCTCCCACCCGTGGTAAGGCCAGGAGACCTGTTCCTCACTAGCTGTCGATACAAGGCCTTGGTTCTTCACCACATGCGCTGCCAAGGGTCTGCATGATGTGGAAGCTGGGTTTACCCCAGAGCAAGTGATTGAGGGAAAGAGCAGGGAGGAGGCACAGTACACACAATGACCCATCTTAAAAGTCACACACCGTGACTTCCACTTTGTTCTATTTGTGAGAAGTGAGTCGCCAAGTCCAGCCCACACTCAAGAGGAAGAGAATTAATCTCCCACAGTTTGGAGGGAGTATCAGATAATTTGTGGACATGTTAAACTTTCACAAGTAACGTTTCATGTAAAGCTAAAGAAAAGAGAACTGGGGGACGAGGAGAGCTCAGAGCTCCAGAATTTAAAGGTCTCAGTAGAACTTAACAGTCTCGGTTAATCTGCCGGAAGGATGTAAGGACATGCTTCCTGTTCCTGCCACTGAGGACTGAGCTGTACCCTCCTTTGTCCACACATCCTCATTTTTCCTCATTTACGTATTTCATTATTCTTTAAAACAATTGCTCATAAGAATACTTCCTCAGGGTAAGAGTCAAGCCGTGAAAACACTGCTTAAAAGGCATAAGGCAAGCATCATAATAATATTGGAACTAAGCGGAACTTGATTTTGAATCTGGGGGAAGAGTTCATCCTTTGTTAGGCGGTCAGTAAGTTAGTCGTGTATCACAAGCAACTGATGTTGAGATGAAATTGATGCATTAAAATAATAAACTGTTAATTTGTTCATTTATCCAGAAAAAATTTGCAGCAGGCTCCATGATAGGTGCTGGGAACACAAAGAAGGGTGAATAAAGGAGGTCACAGTCTGGTGTGGGAGATGGACGTGAAACCCGTAATAACTGTATCCCATGATAAGCTATATTTGCGTGAGCACCTGGTTTGTATTTATCTGTGATTCTTCACCTTAATTAGTCCTTAAGGGCAGAGCTGGTCCCATTCAATTTTCCATTACTAGCACCCAGCACAGTGCCTGGTCCACAGAAGGAGCTTAAGCACGTCTGATGCATGCGTTGCTAAATCCAGCGTATTCTAAAGGCTGCAGCACTTAGGGAGACTAACTAGCGAAACACGATACCAGATGCTGGCTGGCTCTCTGCCTTCGTGTGAACCGTGACGAAGGAGGTATTTTTGGCTTGTGTTTGCAGGTGTGCTGACTTCTTACGTGACCTTCTCTCTCCGCTGCAGATGCAGCATAGTTCTCTCCAGGAGTCTCCACTCTTAGGAGGCAGCTTTGGGCCTCGCTGAGCTCTGGGAGCTCCTTCGCAGCTTCTCGCTCTGGTGTCTCCCTGTGCGTCCTTCCTACAGACCCCGTGGAGCGGACAGTGCATTTAAGCTGCTGGCTGTAAGGAAAATCCAGGAGGAAGCATAGAGGAAGCTCCTCTCTCCTTTGTTCAGGGAAGATGCATTTTATTTTTTAAGCCCAGAACAGGAGTATCTATCGCTTTATCCTAAAATTACAATACTGTAGGCAGAGATAATTTTTCTTTTCTCTTCTTCTTCTTCTTTGGAGATAATGTCTCATTCTGTCACTCAGGCTGGAATACAGTGGCATGATCAGGGTTCACTATAGCCTCTACAACCTGGGCTCAGGCGATCCTCCCACCTCAGCCTCCTGAGCACCTGGGATGATAGGAATGTGCTACCATGCCTGGCTAATTTTTCTATCTTTCTGTAGAGATGAGGTTTCACCATGTTGTCCAGGCTGGTCTCACACTCCTGGGCTCAAGAAATCTGCCTGTCCAGGAGTGTGAGACCAGCCTGGGCAACATGGTGAAACCTGACCTACCAAAGGGCTAGGATGACAGGCATGAACCACCACACCCGACTTAATTTTTCAGAACGATGTTAAGCTATGCAGGGAAAGAGCCTCTCTCATATGAGGCTTTGCTAGAACTAAGAGTTCAGCGCAAGCTGGGGGAATGACAGTCTTTGTCATCAACAGGTTCCCAGGTCATTCACTACAAATAACACACTTTTACATGGTTTTAGTTGTCTTTTCTCCAAGAGTGGACAATGTATTTTAGGGCATTTCAGCTCAAAAATTGGTCAATTTGCACATTTCCAGGTATTACGTAGTTTAAGTGAAAATGAGTTCATACCATGTAAAATACAAAATAGGCCCGAGGTTATTGGCAAGATTGGTTAGAGCCTGCATTCTTATAAATGTGTCACTGACTGACATTGAGATCAAGCCACTTACAGAGGACACTGCAGCCCAGTCCCAGGCAGAAATCTGCGTGCTCCAGGCAGAACTGTTTCTGTCGGCTATTAAAATGGAGACACCGTTATGCTGGAAGATTATACGGAACTTCACATACAATAGATAGATGGAAAAAAGCGTGACCCATACAAAGTGATTAACATTCATTAATACACAGATTTCATTCGCTTCATCCATCCATCCATTCATTCCACAAATACTTATTGATTCTTCGTAGGTACCAGACATTGTTCTAGATACTGGGGTACAGTGGTAAATAAGAGACAAGGCCCCTTTTCTCCTGGAGGCTGAATTTTTAAAGTAGAAAGACAGATCATAGACAGATAAATAAATAAAAACAAACAAAGGACCCAGTGATAAATGCTAGGATGAAAAACCAAGGCCCAGGTGGTGTGATGGCAGCTGAGTGGTCAGGTGCAGCTTTTCTGAGGCATTGGCAATCCAGCTAAAGTTTGAATGGCACGAAGGAACCTGCCCCTGGGGGAAGAGCACTCCTCAGAGACAGAAGAGAAGGTAGGGACGGTGGGCAGTGAACTCGGGTGTGGGAGAGGAACAGAGACAAAGGCAGGAGCCAAAACGCCTGGAGCTCAGTACCGGGACTGAGAAGCAGGAGAAAGGGCGGAGAGGTGGCCAGGGGCCGATGGTGAGGCAGGACGATGACGAAAAATGGAACAGGATGTGAAATAGGAAGAACACTGGAATCAGATGACATAAAATCATAAGGCAGAGATTTTGGAACAATTCAACTCGCTCCAGGCATGATTTTCATCTGGAGCTTCCTAGCATTTAAAATTGCCTCTGATGAAGGCAATCTGCAGCACCATTCTTTACTTGTCTTGAAATAAAGAAGAAGACACTTTCAGTTCTTTTAAGAATCTCATATCCCACTGTAGAGTCTCTAACTTACCACTTTCCCCTTGATTACCAACAGAATACATCTTTATGACAGAACATTTGGAAAATACAAATAAGCCAACAGAAGAAGAAAAAACCCATTCCAAATCCAGCCACCCCAGAATAACCACTGTTAACATTTGGGTACAGAATCTGCTATGGCCTGCACGCGCGCCCTCAAATTCCTGTGTTGAAAGCTAACTCCAAAGGTGATGGTATTAAGAGGGACGGCCTTTGGGAGGTGGGGCTGTCATGAATGGGGCTGGCGCCTTTACACAAGAGGCCTGGGGGGTGTGTTAGCCTCTCTTGCCCTCTGCCGTGCGAGGACACAGCAAGATGGACACTGCCATTATGAGGAACCAGCCCTCAGCAGACACCAAATCTGTTGGCAACTTTATCTTGAACTTTCCAGCCTCCAGACTGTGAGCAATACACTTCTGTTACTTATAAATTACCACATCTCAGGTTATCTTGTTATGGCAGCTCGAATGCACTAAGACAAACTGTCTCTATGTTCACACGATGCAGTGGTTCAGAATACAAACTCTGGAGTCTGGGTGGGAATCGTTGCTTTGCCACTGGCTAAACCTGTTTTGAAATTTGCTAGTTGACTTTCAGTCTATCTTAATTGCTTATAAAATGCTACATAACTGTCTGCCATGTCTTAAGCCTCAGTTTTCTCATCTGCAAAGTGGGGAAGTAATCTTACTTTCTTCATGGGACTGCTGTGACGGCTAGATAAGCCATGGAATGCTCCTGGTTTAGGGTTTACATAGTACATCCTACTGCACGTCAGCTATTATGTTATTATTTTACAAAGTGGGGATTACACTGTAAAACTTTCCATGCATAAACTACTATTCCAACTATCACTAGGCATTTTTAATCATGACATAGTATTGTGCTATAAGGATATAATTCGGACAAACTCTGTTATGGGACACTTTGGCTTTTTCCAAATTTTCACTATTTAATGAAATTCTACAGATAAAAGATTGCAACTTTCATGTTACTTCTCCAGGACAAATTCTGCAAAGTGACTGAGTCGATGGGCATACATATTTCCAAGACTCTTTTGAGGCATATTATTATGTCTTCTACCATGAATTTAGATAATACCTTGGATAAGAATAATGTCTGGAAGTAAATAATCCACATATGTGTGCAGTTTCAAAGGCATGATTTACCATCAGCTGAATGGAAACACTTTATCTCCTCCCTCCTCATGCATTCACACACGTTCTTCTCCGCACCTGTTCACACCTGCGGTGTGCACCACCTCCCTTCATTCCTCAGAGAGGCTTCTCCGCGCCAGGCTTCTAGTTAAGCAACTTTGCTCATTGTTTTCTGATTTGCTGGGAATTCTGTACTTACCATTCTTTTTATCTGAAGACATAAACTCATGGAGTTTCAGTATATTGGGAATCCAGGCCCCTCACCTAACAGGTGATGTGACAGTAATGTAGAGTGAACAAGGGGCGTGTCCAGACTGGCCCCGTGGACACGCTATTGTTAGACTGCTCAGTCACGCCGAATCATTTCTTTACCTGTAGAACCCGGATCAGCAGGCAGTGCATGTAAGCAGCCAGTGTGGTTTGCTGGATGAATAACTGCCTGAAGTAACTTATAGCCTTCTAGGATTTTGTAACAGGAAAGGACCATAGAGGCACAGAAACTGAGGCCTGCACTGGTTAATGAGATGTAGGTTGTTACATAATATTAGTGACAAGTTGAAATAACAACTCAGTTCCCAGCACAGACAAGGAGAAGCCAAGAGATGTGGCCTGTTGGGGTGAGAGGAACATGAAGAGAAAAGCCTAATTCTGACTTGCTCCAGAGCGGGCAAAACCAAGACTGAGCAAAACTGCAAGTTGGCAGCAGGCCAATTTCAGCAAAATACAAGAAAGGGCTTTTTGGCTGGGAGGGTGGCTCACGGCTGTCATCCTAGCAAGTTTGAGAGGCTGGGGGCGAGGGGTGGGTTACGAGGTCTGGAAATCAAGACCATCCTGGCCAATATGGTGAAACCCCATCTCTACTAAAATACAAAAAATTAGCTGGGCACGGGGGTGCATGCCTGTAGTCCCAGCTATTCGGGAGGCTGAGGCAGGAGAATCGTGTGAACTCAGGAGGCACACCACTGCACTCCAGTCTGGGCGACAGACCGAGATTCCGTCTCAAAAAAAATAAAAAATAGAAAAAAAGAAAGAACTTTTTGATGATTAGTACTGTCCAAAATGGAAGTGAGTTTTCTCGAAAAACAGTGAGTTGCCCCTAATTGGAAGTGTTCAAGTAGAAACAGGGTAATAATTTGTGAAGTGTTTTCATAGAAAACTCTTTTGGTTTGTGTGGGGGATAAACGACTTCTAAGGTCTCCACCAAAGTGAAGATTAAATTATTGGTGAATACATATATCTTGATATTTTTATCTTGTTGATCTGTTACTGTGCAATTAAGTCTTTTGAATGTGAATTCATTATCTTTCTCATTACAAATGAGACCTGATAAATGTCTTTACTTACCCAAGATTCCATGGGTTTAAAATAATCTTTTTAGTGGTATTTCAGTGTGGTACGCACAGTAGGAGTTCAAAATATAAAATTTAAATTAGCTCTTAATTTTGGAAAACCAACATTTACAGTAAATTGAGCTACAGGCTCCATGCATTTGAACAATTTGATTGAACTCAGCTGGTCTCAACGAAATACATCAGCTGATCACATTCAAGGACACTAAATATTCATTAGCTTTTTTCTTTATTAAAAAAAGCTAAAAGGAAGGAATTTGGGTAGAAAGTATTGTGGTGAGATAAAAGTGTTCTTTTATTGGCTTTCTGAATAATAATCTGAAATTGCAGCTGGAAGTCTTTCAGAATAGAAAGAATCCTTTTAATATGAAACCGCAAATTTTATTGCACTTCAAGTATAGAGGGACTGAAAGACACCCTTTTAGTGTAATCATTTCATCCAAATTCTAGGAAGACAAATTACATAAATGAAGCATATTCTAGAAATGCTTTCGATTTTCAAGATTTCATATCTGTAATAGAAATGGAGGTTCCAACAAGTTCCTAAGTAAGTTCAGTGAAAAGCTCCACTCCCAAACAGCAATCTAGCAAAGCTTTGATGAGTCGCAGAGATAGCATCTGTGACTCACTCTTTTTGAGTCTACCCAGGAAGGAAATGGATTAAAAAAACAGCAAAAGCTGCTTTCTGTTTGTTTAGGTTTTTTTTTTTTTTTTTTTTTAACTTCCCTTTCTTCTTTTCTCCCTTCCTTCCTCCCTCTTCCCTTTTCTTTCTTGGTCCTTCTTATTAGAAGGCTAAATATAGAAATCAATGTTCCAATCAGGTATTCATTTGAATTATCAACAATGTTTTGGACATTCTTATAAAACAATTGGCTCAAGTCTAGGTGAACTATCCATTAGTTAGAATATTCCAGCCATGCCCATTTCTCACCGACTTAGGAAAAGATACCTACTATGGGCAGCAAGATCTTCTGTTTCAGACACTGTGCTAGATGCTAGCGACAGAAAAATATGAGGCATGAACCGTGGCCTCACAGAGGCCCAGCAAATCCATAGCACTGCTTCACCACAGAACCTAGACAAGACTCAGAGTTCTTTCTGGCCCGAGACTTCTGACAGTTATTGCTAATCGATCGCCGGATTGACTCCCGACAGTCTCTGCTCATCTATTGCCAAATTGGCGTAAGAGGTCAAATATATTTGTCATCTCTGGTGGGAAATCAAATGTTCTCTAGTACATTGATTGTACCAGATTCTGTACCAAATGTCTGTCTCATTCTGACAATCATAATCATAGCTATTTCATGCCTATAATGGAAGACCCATTTCATTTCTACCTTGCCGAAGTTTGATTTTTGAATGCAATTCTCAGAAGCATGAAACAGAAAAAACGAATTTTAAGAAAAGTTACCTCCACCGCTGCTTTCGCCCTTTCAAATTCTTCTTCTAAGGAGTGGTTTCTAGAGAGTAGTGCGCTTCCCCAGCGATGCTCTTTGGTGAGTCGAGCCTGGAATCAAGCATACACATGGTGTGTTGGAATCACATGACACTACACAAACAGACAGGTACTGTTCACATTTCACTTCCCTCGCCTTTAAGAATCATCTGTGGTTGATGACATTTTGGAGTACTGTGCAGGCATGGTGCTGCCTAAGCTGAGATGACATCCATAAATATGTGTGAACATGCATGCGTGATCCTTCCCACAGTGGGTCTCAGCCCTGGACACATTAAAACCACTCCTCATGCCTCATCTCCCAAAGCTCTTATTTTAACTGGTCTCTATTCCAGGCCTTGACATTTCAGTAAACCTCTCCAAATGATTCTGATACGCAGCTAGGATGGGCAATCTCCATCAGAAGTCTAGCTTTAGGAATTGATATTCAAGCTTTCAGCTTGCGAGGAAGATCAGCCTCCAGGTAAAAGCATGAAAGCTGCAGAAGTGAAAGTGGTTTCCAGGCCTTTCTCCGTATGTGCACAGCAGGTCCTTGTGCAGAATTCTCTTCCTCTGCTTTCCCTCTGCTGGCATTGTCTTATGGCTCATTTCTTAGGATCCTGCTCTCTATTAAATAATAATGAATCACTTAGATATCAAAATCATGTCTGATAAGGCCAACTGCTTTGCCACAATTAATAGGCAACGTAATGCATACATATCTTAACTTGGCTAAATGCAGGTATTTTCAGAAGACCTTTCCCCAAGAGTCTGCTGTAATTTAAAAAAGGTTATTTTTAATTTCACAAAAATACTTATTTTGAAAAAAATCAGTCACAGAAAATAAGAGGTGGACCACTAGACCTTTCTGCAGTCACATAAACATTTATACACCCAGAGTGCTGTGTATGGTAACATGGACAGTAATGTGTTTCAAACAATATGAAACTTCAGAGGCTTGCCATTCTTTAGCTTTTCACTCAACAATTTACCTTGCAGTTTCTATTTCTGTGTTTTTGGTTTTGGTCTATCGCTCTGGTCGACGGGGGATCCATGGGGACAGCAACCTTGCCTGGTAGCCTTTGTACTCCCGACGCCCAGCACAGGGCCTGACCTGGGGGGAGCGCCCACATATGCCCACGGGCTTCAGGTTGAGGGACGCACTGAGACAAACTAGCCTTGCGGAAGAGGGGGAGAGGGCCTTGGGGTCAATTTCCCTGGCCTCTTTTGTTATAGAGTGGACGCGGGGTAGGGTGAGTGACTTCTTGGTGTGTGTGTGTTAGACAGCTCTGTGGCAGCGACGCTCAACCCTGGCTTCCGTGGGAATTACCTGAACAGGCCTGGACCCCACCGCAACCTATTAAATAAGAAACTCTGGGGCTGGACCCTGGGCCTTTGGATGTTTGAAAAGCTCCTCTGATAATTCTGAAAAGCAGTCAGGGTTTGAAAATCACGGTTCTACAGCGAAACTTCTGTCTTCACACAGCACTTGCCCTCCATATCGCTCAGCTGCTCTCCATTCGTTTTTCTACCACTGTTGGTCCTGAGGAGACCTCCTCTTCTCTCATGACACGACAGTACTGCCAGACACCGCTCTCAGTACTTTAGACACTGTAATGTATTTCACTCTTTCAGCAACTTCATGAGGTAGGTATCATCAACTCCATTTCAAGATGATGATGTTGAGATACAGAGAACTTAATCCCCTTGCCCAAAGTTACACAGCTAGTAAGTGACAGGTCTGGTGCTTCAAGGCCATGCTCATCACCATTGCCCTGCACTGCTCCTCCCGGGAGGCTGAGCTCACCTGGCCATGCTCATTACCACTGCCCTGCACTGCCTTTCCCAGGCCATGTTAGGGAGACAGAAAACACAGAAAAGCTGCCCCCGGGGGTCCACTGCATGGGTGAAGAGTCAGCCTGGAAGCTCTATGAATACTGTGGTTGCAAGCAATAATGACGTAATTGTGACTGTAAATAACAGTGTTGGGGGGGGTTACTTTAATAAATGTGGAATGTTTATTTATTAAAACATTAATTTATGTTTCTTCCTCTGTTGGGAATACTCAGTATCTCCCAGCAGACACTAGGTGCTCTATGAGTAGTCGATAAATAGTTGTTAAAAATATGCTGTCAGTGAAGAGATGAGTAAATGAATTAAAGATATTTTCTCTCCTCAACCCCAGAAGCTGTTTTCAGTCAAGGTTCTCTGGTCAATCCAGGAGGCTAAGGGGAACTTATAGGAGCCTGAGAGGGGTCTTGTTTTTTTGTCCTGGATCTGGATCTGGAGTGGCAGAGGTCTGTGTTAGCAAAGTCCTACCGCTTGGACTTCAGAAGTGGGGAACAGCAGCTGAATGCCCGGGGGGGCTGCCTACCAACAAGCAAGGCCCACAGACAGCACAGGGAGGCACCTACACGGGTGCGTGCAGTCAGAAGAGGGAACAGGGAGGGGTGGTGGGGCACCTCTGGGCTCGCAGGAGTATCTGCACCTCACTGTTGGGGGGCCCAGGCTCATGGGTCACCACGAACAAGAAGCCTCCCTTTCTAGGCTACGTGAAAGCTACTAGTACCTCCTCCTAACCCAGACACCTGTTACAGGGAAGGTGACCTGAAATATGAAAGTGAGACCAACTATCACATCATCCTGGCCAGTGGGGTCTTAGGGCCAGATTTAAAATCAGTAAATAAAAGTAACAGGACATTTCTTGTGCTCCAGAGTTGTGGCAGCAAATTCATACTCATTGCAAAATCAAAGAACTTATGATAGAAAAATGTATGCCCAACTTTGAAAAAGGCAAACTGAGACTGTGGGCTTTCTTCATGTCATGGGAGAGAATTTTCTGTCTTCTGATCCTTGTATCAGTTTCTTATGGCTGGTGTAACAAATAACAAATTACCACAAACTGGTTGACTTGAAAAGACAGATGTTTCCTCTCTCAAAGTTCTGGAGACTAGAATTCTAAAAATCAAGGCGTTAGCAGGGCCACACTCCTCTGAAGGCTGAGGGGGATTCTGCACCCGTCCTCTCCCATTCCTGGTCACTTCAGGCATTCTTTGGCTTATGGCTGCCGCCCTCCATGCTGCCTCCTCTTCTCTCTCAAAACTCTGTCTGCCTTACTCTTACAGGTACATGTGGTTGCATTTAGGGCCACCCACAGACTTCAGGAAAGCCTCCTTCTCTCAAGACCTCTAATTTAATCAAGTATTTTGCTATATCTGGCCACCATTCACTCAGCTACAATGCTGATCTGAAACTTTTGGGCCACAATATATCTGATGAACAAATATAAGCAAATATAAAGGGGAAGATGGTTCACAGCCTTTTAGGATTAGGTTGTTAGGATGCTGTACCCTACCAGAGACATTAACTCCAACAGTGACATCCTACTGTCTTGCAGAAAGTTAGCCAGTCTTGTATCTAACTAGGCAAACTCATTCTGGCATTTCTTTCCAAGCTGGCTATGTAAGCGCTGCTCCTTAGTGCTTTGCTTTTGCAACCCACTCTATTATCTTCCTATGGGTTCCTTCATTAATAAAACAAACAAACAAAAATTTCAAGTGTGGACACATGGTAAGAAGCAGACTTTCTGACAAACTGAAGAAAATGCAAATAAATGAAAAAATATCCCATGATCATAAATTGAACGAACTAGTATTGTTAAACTTCCCAAACACTCCCTAAAGCAATCTGTAGATTCAGCCCAATTCTTATCAAAATTCCCATGACGTTCTCCACAGAAGTAGAAAAAAAAAAATTTTGTACAGACTCACAAGAGATCTT
The DNA here is from genome assembly GCF_001604975.1 of Cebus imitator. Classification (NCBI taxonomy): domain Eukaryota; kingdom Metazoa; phylum Chordata; class Mammalia; order Primates; family Cebidae; genus Cebus; species Cebus imitator. The sequence goes on from NW_016107668.1 coordinate 1,452,667, forward strand.
CAATAGCCAAAGCAATCTTGAGCAGAAAGAACAAAATTGGAGGGATCACACTACCTGCCTTCAAAACAAGTTACAAAGCTATAGTGATCAAAATGATAACATGTTACAAAGCTATAGTGATCAAAATGGTACAGTGATCAAAATGGTACAAAAACAGACATACAGACCAACGGAACAGAATAGAGAGCCAGAAGTAAACCCATGCATTTACAGTTAATTGTTTTTCTACAAAGGTTCCAAGAATACACAATGGAGAAAGAATAGTGTCTTCAATCAATGATTTTCGGAAAACTGGATATCTACATGCAAAATAATGAAATTAGACCCTTTTCTCACATTATATACAAAAATCAACTCAAAATGGATTAAAGACTTAGATGTAAGACCTGAAACTATGAAACTACTGGAAAAAGCATTGGGGAAATGCTACAGAACACTGGTCTGGGAAAAGAATTTTTAAAATATGACACTATAAACACAGGAAACAAAAGCAAAATAGGCAAGTGGAATTACAGAAAACTCAAAAACTTCTGCACAGTAAAGGAAACAATCAAGATGATAAAGAGACAACCCTCAGAATAGCAGAAAATAGTTGCTAACCATATATCTAACATACCATAAGGGGTTAACATCTGAAATATATAAGGAACTTAAACAGCTCAATAGCAAGAAAACAACTGATCAAAAAATGGACAAAGGACCTGAATGCATATTTCTCAAAAGAAGACATACAAATAGCAAATAGATATATGAAAAAAAGTTCAATATTATTAATAATAGGGAAATGCAAACTAAAACCACAGTGTTATATCACCTCACACCTGTTAGAATGTCTGTTATTGAAAAGATGAAAGATAAGTGTTGGAGAGGATGTGGAGAGAAAGAAACCCTCATAAAATGTTGGTGGGAATACAAATTAGTATAACCATTATGGAAAACAGGATGAGGGTTCTCAATAAACTAAAAGTAGAGCTACAACATGATCCAGAAATTCCGCTACTGGGTGTATGTCTGACACAGTTTGGCTGTGTCCACACCCAAAGCTCATCTTGAATTCCCACATGTTGTGGGAGGGACCTGGTGAAAGGTAACTGAATCATGGGGGCAGGTCTTTCCCTGCTGTTCTCATGAGAGTGAATAAGTCTTGTGAGATCTGATGGCATTATAAGAAGGAGTTTCCCTGCACAAGCTCTTTCTTTGCCTGCTGCCATCCATGTAAGACATGACTTGCTCCTCCTTGCCTTCCACCATGACTGTGAGGCCTCCCCAGCCAGGTAGAACTGTAAGTCTATTAAACCTCTTTCTTTTGTAAATTACCCAGTCTCCGATATGTCTTTATCAACAGCATGAAAACAGACTAATACAACACCCAAAAGAAGTGAAATCAGTAAGTCTAAGCAATATTTTCATTCCCATGTTCATTGCAGCATTATTCACAATAGCCAAGATACAGAATCAGCCCATCAGTGGAAGGAAGGATAAGGAAAATGTCATACATATACATAATGGAATACTATTTAGCCTTATACAAGAAAGAAAAACTCATCATGACATGATGAGTGACAACATGAGTGAACTTAGAGGGCAGGATGTTAAATGAAATATGCCAATCACAGAAAGACAAGTAGCATATGATCTCACTTACATATGGAATCTAAAAAAGTTGAACTCATAGAAGCAGAGTCGAATGGTGGTTACCAGGGGCTGGAGGTGAGGGTAGAGGGGTTTGGGAGATGTTGGTCAAAGAATATAAAATTTCAGTTAGATAGGAGGAAAAAGTTCAAGAGATCTATGGCACATTATGATGAGTAAGTATCATTAATAGCAGTGTATTACATTTTTGAAACTCAGTAAGTGAGTAGATTTTAAGTATTCTCATTGTAAAAATGAGTATGTGAGCTAATGCATGTCAATTAGGTCTACTGAGCCATTTTACAAAGTGTATATATTACAAAACAGCATGTTTTACATGATAAATATACACGATTATAATTTGTCAGTAAAAAATAAATTAATAAAAAAAGAAGGAAGCTTTGTGCATTTATATAATGTTATGAATGAGCCATGACTGGCAGTGGAAGAAAGTGAAAACACAATATTTTTGTCCCAAGGCATGTCCTTTTCTTAGCAGGCACTTCTCACAGTGAGCTACGACCTGACTTTCCTGTGAAGCCTGACCTAGCAGACCTCTCCGGCCTCTGAGCTTACAGTTCAGATTCTCTTTGCCACTTAAAACAACAAGTACAATTAGAATCTTACTGTGTAAATGAAATTTTATTTTCATAGTACAATTACTGTTTAGGGAAGTGCTCTTTTCCACACTTTGAGGAAGGCCTTAGATTATCATTTAGACGAGTGTTATCTACGTCACATTCTGAAACCATTTCTTTTGCCCAAGGAAATAGAAGGTAAATGCCATCAAATATCAGCACGTACTGCAGGTAAACAGAGGCAGTTTTCAAACTGCAACTGGTATGCAGTTAAAATCCTGAAACTTTTCTGCAGCTTAACTCTGTGCTCAGATATACTGGTTTAGGATTGAGAATGAAATACAGATTATAACACAAAGATCAGCGTTCCTTTCAACGCACGCAGAGTTTTTTTTTCCTTTTAATTTCATCATGGGCAAAAACTGCGGGAAGATACACGAGTAATGCTTATAAACTGGTTATATTGCTTAGCACTGTAGAGAGGTACGGGAAACAAAACAACTGCACATTACACTCATACGTTTGAGTTGCAGCGGCTTGAACAGTGATTTCCAAGCCTTTGTGGACATCAGAATCACTGGAAGTCCTTGTTAAAATGCAGATTGCTAGGCCCCACCCCCAGGGGCTCTGACTCAAGGTCTGAGGTAAGGCCTCAGAATCTGCATTTCTAACAAGTTCTCAGATGACACTGATGGTGTAGGCTCGGGAACTGCACAGAGATCCTCTGATCTAGACACTGGCCTTGTGTGTATACGGCTCACAAGTGCTCTGGAGTTCACTAATGGACTCTCACGTGGCCACTTCTTTTCTCTTTTGCATGGTTTTGAAGGATGCTCCACAGCTCTAGCAAGCTCCTGGAAACACCTGGGCTCCACAAATGGCATTTCAATCAGTTCAGCCTAATTGGATTATAGGATATTGCACTCTCCAAAGAAGAAAGCATTACGTTCCCCTGACTGTTGACTGTTCTGAATGATAAGCACTAGGTAATGGGAGAGAAGAAAGAATTTAACAATTTTTTTTAAAGGAATGCTGTGTTTTATTTTCTTTATTCAAAATTCTGATTGTGATCAAAATTATAATTTGAAAATTTCTATATTTGTGGCTGTGGTTGTTCTAGCAAAACTCTTGTTCATAGCTTCTCATACAATTGCCTTTATATTATTGCTGGAGGAGAAAAAGGAATCTGTTTAACTGCAGCAAAGGAAAATATAACAACTAGCAGACCTTGAGTGACAAAATAACATGGTCATTAAAAGCATACTCTGGAGTCAGACTGCCTGAGGCCAAATCCTGGTTTAGCATTTACTACTAGCTGGTGACATTGGATAAGTAACTTAATCTATTCTCATCTGCAAAGTGTGTGTTCACAGGTTGAGTCCCTGTAAGGACCAATTACAACAATTCATGTAAATATGCCACACACGGCACACAGTACGTGCTCAATACACCTTTGCTCTCATTATTCTTTCTGTTTAGTGCCTATCAGGTGTGACTTTTAGAGTACTTTTGTTTAGTGGTTGATGGAGACTAATTGCAGTCTTATACTAGAATAGATAAACACTTTCCTCACTGACATACTCAGGATTATTTTTCCTTAAGCAGTCAACAAACATTTGTCATTGAAAGTACACACAAAAAACTGTCCCTTGTATGTCAAGGAGCCAATTCCTAGAGCTTTGTATAAGGCACGGCAGCAAACGGTCCATCTCCCTTCAACTACAAAATTCTATGTTGCAGAACATCAAGGCAAATGAGTGCTGATTTGTGAACAGTCTATTATCGGGCAAAGCTAAAAACTATTATTGAAACTAGTTTTAAAAATGATCCAGAATAGAATTTTGTTTTTTTCTGTTATTTTAATTAACTTCAGCTGCTATTTCCACATTGTTAAATTTGATCAGCTGTTTTCCTTTTTTTGTTAGAATCCCTTATTTTTCCATTTCCACAAATATTTGAGAATGTCCTGTGCACAGATTTCCTGCTGTGCTGGAAGTGGCCTTTCGGATTTCCCGCCCCCCGCCTGCCTTCTTTCTTCCTCACTTCTGACTTTGTTTCATTCCCTCCTCATTAATCTCTCGCTGTGTGTGGCCTGGAGGGAAAGGCCATGTTGAAAGTCTCCTGTACTGTATTCCAGCAAGCAAAACTGTTGATATTTATAGTCTATCAATTGTTTCTGTTAGACACAAAGATCACAATGCTTCTTATAGTCTAACTCATCTTTCCAGCTTTTTCCTTGCCTTGCGGATAGCATTCAAGCACATTTGTTGAACTGAAAAGGAATGCAATGGAAGCCACCAAGGTTTCTAAAAGTAAGGGCTTGAGAATCATTTTGGGAGAGGAAGGTACACAATTGTGTGTGGCCTGAAATTAGATGACAAACTTTGTTTTACAAACGAAAAATTGTTTACAATTCGTTTTACAAAATTCTGGAATAAAGTGATACACATTCTTTAAAATTACTTGTATCAACCCTGTAAAATAAGTAATTATCAGAGTTTGCAGTGAGAAGGGAAATTGTGAATTATCTCTGGTGGATGAGCATGATGTGTCTGATGGGAGGTGGTCTGTAGTTAAGAACAAAGGCTTTATTATTTATTTATTTTTCTTTTAGAGATGGGGTTTAATCATGTTGCCCAGGCTGGTCTTGAACTCCTGAACTCAAGGATCTGCCTGCCTCGGCCTCCCAAAGTGCTAGGATTGTAGGCACGAGTCACCGCGCCCAGCCCAGTAACAAAGGATTTGGGAGCTAATGGGCTGATTTGAATCCTGGATCTTTCGTCTTTAGCTGTCACCTGGGGAAAATTTTGCTAAGATGCATTTTTCTTCTGTGAAATGGGGATGCTATTAGCTCCCAAAGTTATTGTAAGAATTTCAAATAATATATTAAAATAGAATCTCATATTACACAGAGGAAGTAGGTATGCAATAAATCACAGCTATTAACATGCATTTCCTTTTACATTACCCCTTTAGAAATTTAGAAAACATACCTCCACTTAAAGTTTCAGTTACTCTGTTTGTTACTAAAGGAAATAAAAATATTTTACTCCAAGCTATATTTCTTTTACATAATCTGAAGTGGCTCTGGAAAGCTGTCTTCTGTTGGGGAAATTGCGTCTGTAGCTCTGTGGAGAATCTGTCTTAATGCAACCAGCACTTCCTTTGTCCAGACCCTGGAAAGATGGACTGAGTCTGACCCCTTTAAAGGACTGAAAGGAAACATTTACCATCTCTCCTCTCTGAGACTCCTACCTGCCAGAAGTTTCCTGTATATAATGAGGCCCCTTTGCTAGCCAAGCCTCTTTCTTTCTCCCTCCCATAACCTGTCCCGCTACCAAAACGTGTTTTCCGCCATCCTCTGAGCCCATGTTCTCTCTGCAACCTCAAGATGGTATAGAAGCCTCTGGACCTCACTGTGGCGGGGGGGGGGGGGGGGGGGGGGGGGGGGGGGGGGGGGGGGGGGGGGGGGGGGGGGGGGGGGGGGGGGGGGGGGGGGGGGGGGTGTTGGGTTGTCATTCTGAGGGCTCCTGTGTGTACATGGTAAGAACATCTGTATGCCTTTTCTCCTGTCAGCCTGCCTGCCTCATGTCAGTGACTTCTCAGCGAACCCTTCAAGGACCAAGGGCTTTGATCCCCTCTGGAAATTCCCAGAATTTAAATTGTTCTGGTTTGGAATTAAGGCTACGTGAATGGAAGCATTGGCTGTACCGAAGTCAGCAAAATCAATGAGTTACAAAATTGTGACTTGGTACTTGGAGAGTTGGCTGCTGTACATCCCAGTGGATTCTAGCCAAGGTCACTTCCCAGTGGATTCTAACCAAGGTCACATTACAATGGATCTGAGGTCACATCCCAGTGGATTCTAGCCGAGGTCACTTCCCAGTGGATTCTAGCCGAGGTCACATCCCAGTGGAATCTAACCGAGGTCACATCCCAATGGATCTGAGGTCACATCCCAGTGGAATCTAACTGAGGTCACATCCCAGTGGAATCTAACCGAGGTCACATCCCAATGGATCTAAGGTCACATCCCAGTGGAATCTAACCGAGGTCACATCCCAGTGGAATCTAGCCAAGGTCACTTCCCAGTGGAATCTAACCAAGGTCATACTCCAATGGATCTGAGGCCACATCCCAGTGGATTCTAGCCGAGGTCACTTCCCAGTGGAATCGAACCGAGGTCACTTCCCAGTGGAATCTAACCCAGGTCACATCCCAGTGGAATCTAGCCGAGGTCACATCCCAGTGGAATCTAACCCAGGTCACATCCCAGTGGAATCTAACCGAGGTCACATCCCGGTGGAATCTAACAAAGGTCATATCCCGGTGGAATCTGAAGTCACATCCCGGTGGAATCTGAAGTCACATCCCAGTGGAATCTAGCCGAGGTCACTTCCCAGTGGAATCTAACCGAGGTCACATCCTGGTGGAATCTAACTGAGGTCACATCCCAGTGGATCTGAGGTCACATCCCAGTGGAATCTAACCGAGGTCACATCCCAGTGGATCTGAGGTCACATCCCAGTGGAATCTAACCGAGGTCACTTCCCAGTGGAATCTAATGAGGTCACTTCCCAGTGGAATCTAACCAAGGTCACATCCCAGTGGAATCCAACTGAGGTCTGCAAGAGCCTGTCTTGGAGCTCCCCTTCCAAGTGTCCCAATTCAAAGAGCCTTGCACCATCAGTCTCCAGAAGAAGCTGAATTATTTTCCCTTTGCCTCACATATCGCCATCTTAACGTATTTGTGGAGAAAGGTAATTTTATATTGCTTTCTGTGTTTTTCTTAGTTCTTTAAGTGTTTTCTTATTTTTTGGGAATGTGTGAATTTTTAAAACAATTAACTCTAGGAAATATTAGTTACACAGTTTGGGTAAGTGTCAAGATATCTTATTCTTAAAGATATAGAGATTATACAATTTAATATAATCTCCAGTCACTCTGATTAGCGTATTGTTGGGGCTCAGGAAAATGATACCCCAAAACATGGCACTTTGACATGCCGGGTACTTTGAACTAAAGAGGCAGCCTCAGAAGCAAGGTATCTCTGACCTTCTCCCATTCCCCTGTCTCTTGCCCCTCTGCTTCCCCTGAAGCACAGGTAGAGACTTTCTCTGAAGTTTCCAGAAGGAATGCAGTCTCAGCAGAGAAGATTAACTCCCAGGAAGGAACACGAGAGTTGACACCACACCAGCTCAGTTAAAGATCCTGAAACTTTTCTGCACTTTAGCAGTGTGCCCAGACTTGCTGGTTTAGGATTCAGAATGAAATACAGATGATAACACATGGTGAAGATCAGCCTTCCCAATATGGCTTTTGTTATATATAGATATCTATATAAATCAACTTCTTACATATTTTAAGTTCAGCCTAAAGATTTCTCTGTATATAGTGAACCGTAACATAAATGGAAGTGTAAAAGGACTGTAACCTACTCTTGTGCCATTCAAGGTGTTTTGGCTGATCGAAGAGGACCCAGACGAACTTTACCCCAGGCTGAAACTGCCCTCACAGCATTGCGTGCCAGGTTCTGGACATAGATATAGTGATAATTAAGCATTAATCAGGCTGTGCTTTGTCCCACTTCCTTGTGGCCAAAAGTCACACAGCAGCAGATACTGACCATTTATATTCTTATTGTTCCTACAGACAGGATCTCTGACATTCAAATCATAAGGCTTTTGTTTAAGGATCATTAAGATGTTTTCAGACCCTGAATTCCAGCAACCAGTGTGAAGACCCCCACGGCAGCATGGGGTCAGCATGGAACACAGCATCTTCATCTCTCTGTCCTATGACTTCACCCGACACTCTTCAACCAGTTAATCATCTCCACACTTCTGCCCACTCCAACACTTAAAAACCCTAGTCCCAAACTCCTCGGGGAGAGGGATTTAGGTTTCCTTCCATGTCCTTCTTCAGTGACACTATGATCAAACCTCTTTCTCTGTTGCAACTTGGTATCTTGGCTAGCTGACCTGCATTGGGTGATGAACCTGCTACAGTTACGAGGCTATTGCCTGTTCTTCAGGACCCTTCATTTCCCCTAAAAATCGTTTCCTCTTCCTCTAAAAGTACCAACATTTGCCACGTCCCTCTCCTCTAGGAAGAGCACACTTCAGTTCCGAGCACCTGGCCCTTCTCCGAGCTTCCTGCTTTGTGTGACTCTGCATGCTTCGGCATCAGTCTGTTTGCATGCCTTTTCTCCTGTTCATGTTTGTTTTCTAGACTCAAATTCTCAAAACTTCCAGAGGTGGAAGGAAAGTTCCTTTTATCCCTACAGTATTCAAAACACTATTTGAAAGCAGTTAGACTACGTTTTTCCTTTTCCTCATCTTGTGAAGAAAATTTGAAAACATCAGTTCTCCATATTGTGAGCTTCCAGTTTCTCTGTGATTCTGAAATACAATTTTTAAAGGAATCTGGTAAATAGGTCTTCACCTGTGGTGTCACTGCCTTAAGATAATTTATGCTAGCTTGAGAGAGAAGAAAACATCTCCTTGATTTTCCTGTGAACCATCTGACTTATACTTTTTTTTCTTTTTGAGTCTTGCTGTGTTACCCAGGCTGGAATGCTGTGGCACAATCTTGGCTCACTGCAAGTTCTGCCTCCTGGGTTCAAGCAATTCTTATGCCTCGGCCTCCTGAGCAGCTGGGACTACGGTCACGTGCCACCACGCCTGGAATAATTTTTGTATTTTTAGTAGAGACAGGTTTCACCATGTTACCCAGGCTGGTTTTGAACTCCTGGCCTCAAGTGATCCATCCACCTTGGCCTCCTAAACTATTGGGATTACAGGCATGAGCCACCATATCTGGCCCCCTCTGAGTTATGCTTTTAAGGTGAATTTTTATACCACCTTCATTATTTTACTTTATCTATACAGATAGTTGCTATTTAAAAGACAAAATATTTTGCTTCTAACAGTATATTGTTAAATCAACTCCTTACATATTTTAAGTTCAGCCTAAAGATTTCTCTGTGCTTAGTGAACCGTAACCTAAATGGAGGTGTAAGCAAACTGTAAACCACTCCTGTGCCAATCACATAGTTTCGGCTGATCAAAGTGGGGCAATTGTTCAAACCGTGTTCAAATAAGGCAGATGCCAAGCTGTCACCAACACGGCTGTTTGTGTTCCTCACTTCGGTTTTCTGGACAAGGTATATAACCAACGAGACTGTTTCTGTTCCTCGCTTCGGTTTTCTGGACATCGCTTTCCTTTGGCTGCCTGTAAATCTTCCACCACGTGGCTTTGCTCTAGTCTCTCTCTGCCGGCTCTGGCTTAGGAGGCTGCCTGATTTGTGAATTGTTCTTTGCTCAATTACTCCGTTAAATTTAATTTGGCTAAGGTGTTTCTTTTTCTTTTCTTTTTCTTTTTTTGAAACAGGGTCTTGCTCTGTCTCCCAGGCTGGAGTGCAGTGGCTCAGTCTTAGCTCACTGCAGCCTCTGCCTCCCAGGCACCATGATCCTCCTACTTCAGCCTCTTGAGGAGTGGGGACTATAGGCTGCGCTACCATGCCCGGCTAATTTTTGTGTTTTTTGTAGAGACGGGGTTTTGCTATGTATCCCAGGCTGATCTCAAACTCCTGGGCTCAAGTGACTCATCCGCCTTGGCCTCCCAAAGTGATGGGATTACAGGCATGAGCCACAGTGCTCAGCCAGATTTTTCTTTAACATCTTCCTGTCTTTTATTACAAGTAGATTAATCAGGTTATTCTCTTGCTGTTTGAGTGCCTTGGTGTTTCAGATCTATAAGTCCCAAATTCATGAAATTTTCCCAATTTAACCATAGGCTGAAATTAAAACTAGGAGATTAAGAATTTCCTTAGTTTAGGCAAATCTGCATAGGTAAGCAGGCAATGTTTTTTTAAAAAACAAGCAAAGAATAAATTCTTTACAAAGAATTGATAACTGTCTAAGGATTCATTAAGAGTTATCTAGATAGAAAACTCTCATTGTGCATTTTAAACTATGTTTTGGAGACAATATAGTCTCAGAAAAATTTTGTAAAGTACTTTTCTGAAATAAGGGGTCCTGGTGCGCAAGAGGAAGGAGGTATGGAGCTGGACCACCAGCAGGAGAGCAGCAGTCGCCGGAGCAATGAGATAAAGGCATCCAGGGTCTCTATGGCAACCAGGACCCGGCTGATCTTCCACCTCAGCTCCCTGTAGAACGGCCTGCCTGTGCCAAGTCTCACCCGCTTTGGAAACAAACGTTTTATCGCTCCATTAAATTGTTCCAAGAATTCCGGTTTATGAAACAGTACCAATTACTTGAGCTGAGCCTAAATCTCTACTGTACCTACCAAGAAATGTTTTTCTGATACAGTAAGTGCAATACATTTTCTTTTAAAAAATACATTTAGAGTGAGCACAAAGGGAAAAACTACATTTTCATGCCATATTTATGGTTCATTGAGGTTTGCCGGGTGTTTGTTGAGGAAGTGAGTGGATTTGTTTTCCAGCCAAGATCTGGGGGCAGTACGGTGCTCTCCTGTGGAGGGCGGGTGTTTGCAGGGGGCACTGCTGGTGGCTGGAAAGCTTCCAGCGGCCTATTTGCTAAAGATTTCTGTCTGTGTCCTCCATCTCTCTGCCGCTTACTAGTTGTGGGTCACAGAAAAGTTTCTTCAGCTCACTGCACCTTAGTTTTGCTGTCTGTAAAACGGAGGCAATAACTGAACCGACCTCATCCAGCTATTTAACAGAAAATGAGCTAATATATAAGAAGTCTTTATTATAGCACTCAATAATATCTGCTATTATTATAATTCTTTATTATATTATTATAATTATTATATGACTGTATTATATAACTATTATATAAATATTATATAACTATTATTATAATTATCTCTTTATTTCACCTCAGATAGTATATTTCCTCCTTTAGTTTCATCATCTAGTAAGCTCAAGAAAATTTCTCTTGTTTATTGTATCACATTTATTTTCCTTAAACACTGAGTCTCCTCTCAACTAGACTGTGGAATGCATGAACTTGGATGCACACACTTTATGATATCTTTGCGGTTTTAGATCAAGGCCTTTAAAAGTCTTCAAGGGAATGAAAAGACTCAGACTGACTTTGGCCTTCTTAGAACCACAGGAGATATGGTCTCAACTGTAGAAGATGACTAGTTACAAAAAAGCTAGTTGACTGGGTGTGGTGGCTCATGTCTGTAATCCCAGCACTCTGGGAGGCCAAGGTGGGTGCACACGAGGTCAGGAGATCGAGACCAGCCTGGCCAAATGGAGAAACCCCATCTCTACTAAAAATACAAAAATTAGCTGGGTATGGTGGCGTGTGCGTGTAATCCCAGCTACTTGGGAGGCTGAGGCAGGAGAATCGCTTAAACCAGGGAGTTAGAGGTTGCAGTGAGCCAAGATTGCACCATTGCACTCTATCCTGGGTGACAGAATGAGACTCCATCTTAAAAAAAAAAAAAAGCTAGTTAAACTGGACCTAAGGGTCAAGTACTGGACATTCAGACCCAGCTCATACCCTACTTCCTCCAGTGATTTAGTGGAGTGTCCCAGGAGAGTATGTTTGATGTCACTGAGACTAAAGAGTATCTTTAAAGTGAGGCTGACAATTCACAGCATTATTTGCGTGTTACACATAACACTTAAAAACACATTGTAAAGCCCCTGATACTTAGTAGCACTCACAAATGGTAGCTACTACTATCATTATTACTGCTAATACTACAATAATATATTTTCTCGATATGACATTTATTTTCCTGTGACAGTCAGGGTACCAATGTGTAGTGTGTTCCCCAGGGCATAGATGTGAATGAACACTCGATGTAATTTCCTCTCCATCGAGTTCTGTTATGTAAATAGTGCTCATAATAGAGTAGAACAGATTTTTGTATTGCAAAATAATAGAACAGTAAATGGTAGAACAAGGAAAAAGAACTAAGTACACAGTGAATTCATTAACACACTCTCCAGCCAAATGTGTAGATACACATAGATACACCTATATTTCAGCTATTTTAAGCACTGAGATAGCTACTGAATGAAACAGCACATAAAATGCAGTGTACAAAAAATACTTCAAACCCTTTGTACCAAATTAAATAAAACATGTATGCTTTACGTTATGGACAGGAAAAGATGGGTTCATTGAATCATCAGTTTTGTTACCTGAGTTGGAGCCACTAATTCCAACTCTGAAGTCGACTCAGAGTTGAGGGCGCTTTTCCCACCACTCAGTTCTGGTTGAGATCTGTGCTCTGAGGACCTATAAGGGATGCATTAAGGAAATTAAATGTACCTCTAGAAACAAATTAAGCTATAAACACAGCCAAGAAACCCAGGTCTTTGGATCATTGAAAGCCATGATGTCAAAGCTCACATCAAAATTCTGACGATAGAGATAAGTTTCATGTATTTCTATTATAATGGCCACTTTCCAAATATAAGAGGCTACAATGTGCTAGGTGTTATTATCTTGGATTGACTAAAAACTCCACTCAACTATGGGCAAAAAGTAAATAAATGAAATACATTTTTGTTACAGGAATCCTATGACATATTTTTTTGAGGGGGAGGAACTTCCCACAGAGTGTCTCAGGAGAGATTTTATCTTTCTGTAGAATTTGAAATGTCGTGATAAGTGAAGATGTGGCAAGGCAAGGAGGAGACAGAAGCCGAACCCTGCCTTTTAGGAAGCTTCAAAAATACGGAATGACTCAGGTGGCCAGACTTTCTCCTAAGCCTCCATGCCTTATTTTTAGCTATTTCGTTATCTGATAGTGGATCGTTGAGCACACCAGAAAAGGCCCCTGTATAAACTGCAAATATTTAACCATTACTTATGTAACACATTGGCTATGCTCATGCATACACACCTGTTTTTACTAATCAGCAGTTTCACATTCAGAACATTATTAACAATGTTGAACTACGAATCTCTCAAAACCCTTACTAACTGAGTTGAATTAATTTTTGATGGTTGAGATGAAATAACCCGAGCTGGTGGAAGCCACAATAATCAGCACTGTTATACAGGGGTTACCCGTGATGCCAAGTATTTGCATTGACGTAACCCATTGGTTATTTCAGTGCCAGTCAGAAAGCTGATACACAAATAGGCATTTTCTGGCATTGAAGAACCTTACCATAAGAGCTCTTTTGATCCAGTTCTAGATGAGCATGATTTTCTCTCTGCCATTGGATGCCCCTTGCTGTTTCGATCTCCATGAAACTTCACATCATCCCACTTTTCCAGCTGTGTTTGAATGTCTAGTAAGTACAGAAGAAGGGGGTGAGGCAGGCGGGAGAGCGTGTGGTGCAGAGAAAAGAGATTAATTAAGATAGAAAAATCTGACCCAAGTGAACTTCATTCAACCGATGTTCTCAAGCCCCAAGATCAACCTTTATCTTTTCAATGTTGCATAAAAATTAAAACTTGTGCAGCTAAATAGACATCTCCTATTAAGATAAATTGTATTGCTTTTACAGTGAAAGCAACCAAGCTGTTTAACTGAATTTATTTCTGAAGCTGTGTGCATTGTGAATCTTGCATATGGGCCTGTGTGATCTGGTGTGGAACACGCATCTGGAGTGCTACCCTATCAGTCTCTGGCTAAAGCGGGGGCTTCGGGGTGATTCCAGCATGATTCCAGAAAGAAATTCTGTTTAAACAGATGAGCTTCAATGTTAAAAGGATGTGGGAATAAACCAGGACACATTCACAGCTTTTGAATAAAGCATGTAATTTTCCACCAAAGGAGGGAATTTATAATGGGCAAGAGAGAACGGAGGCAATGAGGGCAGCCGAGGGAATGCTGGAACCATTTTATCCCTGCGGCTTCGTTCTTACAGATAAAATTCTGGCTAGATTCTCTCTCATTAACAGGTGTGTGGCTGTGTATAAGCCATTGAAACAATCTTGGGGTTCAGTTTTTTAGTTTATAAAAAGATCAGGCCAGGCATGGTGGCTCACGCCTTTAATCCCAGCACAGTGGGAAGTGGAGGCGGGTGGTCAACTGAGGCCAGGAGTTCGAGACCACCCTGGCCAACATGGTGAAACCCTGTCTCTACTAAATACAAAAAAATTAGTGAGGTCTGGTAGTGCATGCCCGTAATCCAGCTATTTGGGAGGCTGGAGCAGGGGAATTGCTTGATCCCGGGGGTGGAGGTTTCGGTGAGCCCAGAATGCATCGTTGCACTCCAGCCTGGGTGACAGAGCAAAACTCATTCTCACACACACACACACACACACACACACAAAGATAGGTTTGCAGTTGATGTTCTCCAAGGTCTTTTTTCCCCTTCTTTGTTTTACCACTAAAAACTGTGGTAAAATATACACAACAAATTGACCATTGAAGCCAAATTTTAGTGTACAATTCACTAGCTGTGTAAGCAGCACCACTGTTCATCTCCCAAATTTCTCATCAGTTCAAACTGAAACTCTTTATTCATGAAATGCTAACTCCTCATTCCCCCTCCCCCACACACCCTTGTAAAACTTATTCTACTTTCTGTCCCTATGAACTTGACTGTTGTAGGTGACTCACACACGTGGAATCATACAATCCAGGTCTATTCTTCCTTATGCAAAATGTTTGGGACCAGCAGTGTTTTGAATTTGGGATTTTTTTTCTTAGTTTTTGGAATACTTGTCTGTGACATAATGAGATATTTTGGGACTGGGACTCAAATTTAAACTTGAAATTCACTTATGTTTCATATACACCTTACATGTATAGCCTGAAGGTAACTGTGCAGTATTTTAAATATTCTTATGCATGAAACAGAGTTCTGACTGTCACATGAAGTCAGGTGTGGAATTTTCCACTTACAGATTTTGGAGGATTTCTGACTTCTGAATGAGGGATGCTCAGCCTGTAACTGCCGTTTTGTGCCCGGTTTAGCTCACTCAGCATGATATCTTCAAGGTTCATCGTAGCGTGTAAGCTATTCCTTTCCAAGGCTGAACAGGTTAATTGTATGTATATACATTTTGTTTATCCACTTCTCTCATGATGGGTTTCAGCTGTTTCCACCTTTTCACTGTTGTGAGTAACACTGCTATTCTTAAAGGTGCTTTTCAACTAAGTACTTTTACAACTTCTTTAAGGACTTTTTTTTCAGAAGCAGAGAAGTAAATGTTCATCATCTGCACGTTTATTGTGTTATACTGTAATAATATGTTATTTTTAAGACAACGTCTTACTCTCTTGCCCAGGCTGGAGTGCCGTGGTGTAATCATAGCTCACTGTAGCCTCAATCTTTTGGGCTTAAGTGATCCTCCTGCCTCAGCCTCCCAAGTAGCTGGGACTACAAGCTTATGTCGCTACGCCAGGCTAATTTTCAAATTTTTGCAGAGATGAGGTCTCACTATGTTGTCAAAGCTGGCCTCAAACTCCTGGCCTCAAGCAATCCTCCTGTCTCAGCCTCCCAAAGTGCGGAGGTGATAGGTATGAGCCACTGCACCCAATCAATGTATTAATATATTCTTATGTAAATGTATAAATGTTATTAACTTACTGGTACAACTGAATAAACCCAGATGGTGAGGAAATAGTAAAGACAGTAATAAAATTTCCCTCCAAAGACAGACCTCAAAGAGGGACGGCAGGGGAGAGGGTTCCTGTGCATGCCACTCATCTGAACAAGCGCTTGGTTCTCTTTCTGTTTTTTACAATCGATCCCTGGAAGAGCTCATCTATACCCAGGTTCCAATACCCATTCACACACAGGCTTCTGATTCATGAAGCTCCATTTCCTACTCCGCTCTTTTCTCCAGTTCTAGAATTATAAACTTAACAGTCTGTTGGAGGTATCCACTGAGAAGCCCCATCGCTTCCTCAACTGTGGCAGGTTCAAAGCTGAACTCAGCAGTTTACTCCTGCTCCTCCTCTATCTTCTGGCAGGGAGCTTGGCACATTGTACATGTCCCCATTGGCTCACATATATGTATTATCTTAGTTCCCAAGTCTTGTTTTTATATGTTTTGGAAGCTGTCTCTCTCTCATTATCCTCCTTGTCCCTGTCGGGTCTCTGCAGTGGTCTCCCTGCCCCGATTCCTCATCCATGCATCCACCAGAGACGGATTTGTTCTAAAACAGAAACTGCTGCTGTCATTCCTCTTAGCAGAACCCTTCAAACATCTTCCCTCCTCCCCCAATCTTAAGGGCATGGCATTCAGGAACTCCCATTATCTCACCACTGGGGTCTCTCAGTTTTCTCTTGCTATTCTGCCATCCTTGAGTACCAATGAAATATGCATATTTACTTAAAAAGACATCTTTCTGTGTTTATCTGTGTGTGAACCCCTTTCCTTTCTGCCCCAGGGATGCCCTTCTCCGTCCTCCCCACCCCTCTCCTGATCTGTCTTGAATCTGGCAAACTCCGACGCATTCCTCAAGCCTCAGCTCACACAGTGCTTCTTGTAAGACACCTTCTCCCACTGGCTGGGGCAATGGCACGAGGAGGCTCATGTAGCAGTAACTGATCTGGGTTTTCCTTCATTGCAGCATATAGCTAATATTTTATTATAATCATTTAATCATTTTTCTGTCTCCCCACTAGACTGTAAATTGCTAAGGCACAGATAGCTTATATTATTTATCTTTGTATTCCTAGCACATAGTATGTGCTGGAAATACGGTAGACACAGAGACATGTCTGCTGAACAAATGAATAAATTATGACAATTTAACATGTACATATCATAGAAATAAGTGATGTCACAGATAGATCTAATTTATCCTTCACAGCCTTATGAAGAAGCTATGACTATGATCTCCTTGTGAATGTATAAACAATATTCACCTCCCCCGACATATATACACACACACACAGCAGTCAGTCACAGTCAGGGAAGATTCATGTTCCCCTGGGCTTTCTAAAATACCTGCCACTGTTCTTTTCTTGAGAAAGGAGAGCTTAATGTGTCTGGTTCCAGGAGCTGAGAATTCAGCTGTCTTTTCTCAGAAGAGGTAGAATATGGTGGAAAACATGGGCTTTAAGTTAAGCAGAGCTAGGCTCAAACTTCAGCTCTTCCTCTTATAAACTGCAAGATCTTGGGCAAATTGCTGAAATTTTGAAACTTGGTTCCTCACATATTTCAAAGGGTAATTTAATGAGATAATATATGTCAGGAATGTGTGGTTCCTTATCAAATGGGAGCTGTTCTTATTGTAACGCACATATTCCCACACACGTTTGTCACACACCGTTTCATCCGCTGACCCTGGGCCTTGCATCAGGGTCGTTTACTCACAAGTCCCTCTTTCTCATCCTAGATCGAGTGCTCCTAAAGAGCAAGATGCACGTTTTATCTTTATTTGTGATGTTAGTGCCTAGCCTGATGCCCGGTACCTATCAATAAGTCAGTATTTGTGGGTTGAATAAATAAATGAATCAGCCAGTTATGCAAAGTTGAACTCCCAACTGCTATACAATTCAAGACCAAAAGAAGCCAGGTCCTGCCCCGTGTCCACCATGGAAGACGCCTTTCCCAGCCCACTGTTCACTGTTTAATGCCATTGGTGGAAACTTCCTCTCATAACCACGCCAGCAGAGCAAGGTTGAGCATTGACAGCCACAAGTGATCGCCTTACCTAGATCTAAGGATGAAGTCTCCGGGGCTCTGAGAGGCTGGCCTCTCTGCTCAGCATCTGTGCCGATGAGGTCAGATACGTCAGCCTTCTTCTTGAGGGATGAGGTTTTTGATGAGGGCTCTGACTTCTTGGCTTTGGTTTGGGTTTGAGAGACTGGTTCACTCAGGTCAAGGAGATCTAAGCCAGTGGTCAATACTATCAGAAATGGAAGAGGTTAAGATAAGCCCATTTATTACTCTGAACTTATTATTACGATTATTTGAGACGGAGTCTTGCTCTGTCACCAGGCTGGATCACTGCAACCTCCCCTTCCCGGGGTTAAGCAATTCTCCTGCCTCAGTGATTAGAGGCACGCGCCACCACGCCTGACTAAGTTTTGCATTCTTAGCAGAGATGGGGTTTCACCATGTTGGCCAGGATAGTCTCGATCTCCTGACCTTGTGATCCACCTGCCTTGGCCTCCCAAAGTGCCGGGATTACAGGCGTGAGCCACTGTGCCCGGCCTGAAGTTATTTTTTAAAATAGGTTTCAGTTTGGTACAGAAAGATTTTGCGTTTGTAGAATAGGTTAGAATAAAATTAAGTCAGCTCACCGCTGATTTATAAAGACAGCTTGTTAGACTGGGATGTTCACTGCATTGGTTCTTATATTTGGTGTAGCACAAATCAGTAACAAAGGACTTAGACCAGCCTCAGCAATGACGAAGCTTTGAATGACATTAAAATGATCAAACTGAATCTGAGTTCAGGTGCTATTTACTTTACTGCTTTGCTTTATTTATATGAAGGTTATTTTAGATTGCAGTTTCCCAGAAAGGAATCTATCATATTCAGAGATTTAGTGAAGCTTTTAAATGTCTTTGTGTTTTAATTTTAAACAATAAAGTATATGGGATGCAAAGCAGTGCTGTTAATCAACTTTTATTTAATTAAGCAGTTCAATCAGAAAATGGCACCGTTTGGGTTCCCACAAGAGGTATTTCATACTCCACAGTCGATGAATAGGTACACACGTTAACACCTTTGCTGTTGAGTATGCAAATTTAAATTTCAATGTAACAAACTATAAAACTGTTACACTTTTACTTCCTAGCAGGTTGATTACATTGCATTAAACACTCTAATGAAAGCAGAAATAATAACTTGTTTAAATGCAAATTAGGCAAATGAGAATTTAAAAAGCAAGCTTTATAACCTTCGCTGCTTCTTTCTTTTACAGTGCCCATAACCAGTGTCTGACTAGCTCATTGTGAGAAACAGAAAATTCAAACTGAGAAGGTCCTCTGCCTCTCCCCCAGTACCTGCCGTTCCACTGGCCCTGGCACTGCCCTGGGGAGACTCGCTTCAGAGCAGCACTGGTGGCTTCCTGGCGTGGAATCTCTGCACCCAGCTACTTAGGAAAGCCACAGAAAGACAAGGCAAACTGCTTGCATTAACCCTCCGTGGCTGTCCACAACAGGAGCCACACCGCTCCTCTTTCACCTCCAGCCTTTTTCTCCAGGTGGGGAATGGGTTTTTGCTGAAGTCTCAGCACTCTTCTGTCTGCTTCTCCCCTGTACTCAAAGCCAGGGGCAGGACTCCACTGAACTCACAACCAGGATTCCTTTTGCACCGCACTGCTTCATGAGCTAAGCGCTCCTTCGGGATCTTCAGGACGGTGTGTCAAACTTTACTCTTAATAACCTTGTTTTCTGATTCCAATTCCAAGTCACAGTGATTGGATGCTGTTGGTGAAGTGGAAACAGCACTGCTGTCTCTGTCACTGCTTAGCTGTGTGGCATGAAGTAAGTTTCTTGACCTCTCTGAGTTTCAGTTTCCTCATTTGAAAATGGGGAATTAATTGTCTTTTAGGTATAAGATGAAGATTAAATGATCTAATGCATGTAAATTACCAGGCATACAATAGGTACTCAATAAATGTGATTTCCATTCTTCGGTGGCCAATTTGTGATGCTTTTCTGTCCTTTTAGTTGCTGCTGCTACGGTTGTTGATGTCCTCCTGTTTTCTCTGTTTCTTTTTATTTGAGGCAAGAATCAGATCCGCACACTGACAGAAAGAAAATGCTACTGGGAATAAAACTGGAGATGAGACAAGATATTGGTTCTGCAGAGGATCCTCTGAAGTAAATTCATCATAAAATGGCCTGAAAGTGTCAGCTTATCTCAACAGAATCTTCCTGAGGCAACAGGAAGCACTTTCCAGTGCTAAGATGCCCTGAGATGCCAGGGACTGTGTGGCTAGTAAGTACTTCAACACAGAGGGAAAGAAGTGTCCTTCAGAGCTGAGCTGCCTGGCTTTATGTCTCTAATGGAAGCATGGCAGACAGCCAAAACAGGCTAGAATGCCTCATGCTTTATACCCCTGAGCATTCACACAGAAATTTCCAGACCACTATCATGCTGGTAAGGAGTCTAGGCACAATGTGATGCTCCTAGAAAGGAGGAAAGGAAAGTGATGGCAGCCTATGGAATGCCATAGATATCTTTTTACTAATTGTACAAACAATTAAGAGTTAGTCACTTGCTCCTAGACTTTTAGGAGCAAATTATAAAGGAATTGTCTATTTGAACACAGGAAGCACATTTGTAACAGAATAACAACTGGCGAGTACTAATTTAATTCTATATCTGCTTCTCACCATTCAGAATAAATGAATTACTAAAAGGGTGAACTGCACATTCAAACTTGGCTCAGTAAGGTTCTCTCGCCCTCCAAAGCGTCCTGGGCACTTCTGCGTTTGTTCTGAGCTCTTTGCCTCTTTGCTCTTTTCCTTGCAAATGTGAAACAAATGCTTGGCACATACAAAAGGCCTAATTGGTTAGCCTGATGATGAAGGAGGTGGCTGGGAGGTCGAACGGCAAGCTCTGAAGCTGGGAAAGTCCCTGCAGAGCACATTTTCAAAAGCAGAGAAGGGTGGGTGCAGCCCTTTTAGCATGTGTGTGTCCTTTAGTTAAGATTTAAAAACCAGAATCTTATGGCTCCACACATGCTTCAAAGACAGCATGCCTTGGTATGGAAGGGTGGTGTATGCTCTGCTGACTTTAAAGTCCTCTTGTGAAGATTCTTCAAGCATGTGAAGGTTTGGGTTTCAGTATCTGTGTGCTTAAATTAATAGCACCAACGTGTGTGTGTGGTGGCTCACATTTTAAACCCCAGTGCTTTGGGAGGCCAAGGCAGGAGGATCGCTTGAAGCCAGGAGTTTGAGACTAGCCTAGGCAATATAACAAGATTCAGTCACTACAAAACAATTAAAAAAATAAAAAATAAATAGCCAAGCGAGACGACTGTCACCTATGGTCTCAGCTGCTCGGGAGGCTAGGTGGGAGGACTGCTTGAGCCCAGAAGTTTGCGCCAGCCTGAGTGACAGGGTAAGACCTGTCTCTCAAAAAAAGGAGCACAAAGGATAATCTCTTCTTATAGTGAATGTGAAAAGTGCATGTGTGCGTGTGTGTATGTGTGTGCATGCACGTATGTGCGTGTGCACACGAGTGTGTGCGTGTGTATGTGTGCATGTATGTGTGTGTGTGCACGCGTGTGTGTATGCATGTTAGTATAGACCCAATAAAATATCTAATGGGTGCAATCTTGTTTTCACATATGCAGCCTTTTCCCTGGACCCGTCAGTCACCATCACAGCTTCACAGCCTGTGAGACCCCACTGCCCAAGGGCTGCCCCTGACTTCACTTCTGTCTGCGCTAGCCAGGGAATTCCAGCTCAGTTGCTTCTGAGCAGGCTACGTTTTGCCAGCCACCCTTGTGGCACTGCGTCCTGCCTTCTTCAGTTCAACGAATCTATTTCGGTGTCTTGATGTTATGTGCGTATTGCACATAAAATAAGGCTGCCTGGAACAGTGGTGAAGGCTGCCTGCGTTCAAATGCCTACTTGCCACGCACCAGCTGTGTGATGGGGCAAGCCACTTAGCCTCTCTGAGCCTCAGCTTCTGCCCACCTAAAATAAGAAGAACACTACTTTTCAGGGTAAAATATTGGATGAAGTGCTTATCTAAAGCTCTTGGAACAACACCGTAAGCGTAGTCATGATGCAAATAAATATCTATTGCTACCAGAAGACTACTGAAAGCATTCATGCTTGAAGCAAACTGCAGACATATGACGTTGTAAATGATCACAAAACTACATATTGAAAATATATGATATGGTGAAAGTGCTTATGAATGTTTTCTTGTTTAGTCTACATAACATTCCTGTGAAAAAGGTATTCTAATTTCACATACGAGAAACCCAAGGCTTGGCAATATTAAGTAACTTGTCCAAAGTCACACAGCTGGTGTGGCAGAAAAACGTTTCCCTCTCAAATGCACACGTTCGAATCCCCAGGACCTGTGAATATTCACCTTGACATGTCACTTGGCAAAGGGACTCTGCAGATGTAATTAGGTATTTGGAGATTGAAAGATTAACCTGGATGACCCCTGTGGGTCCTACGTCATCCTGAGAGTTCTTATAAAACGGAGTTGGGGGGTCGGAGCCAGAGAAGGGGCTATGAGGGTGGAGAACGAGGTGTGTGTGAGAGAGAGCTGCTGGTTTTGAAGACGTAGGAAGGAGTCATAAGCCACCAAACTGTAGGTGCCCTCTAGAAGCTGGAAAAGGCAAGGCAATGAATTCTGTCCTGGAGCCTCCAGAAGTAATGTAGCTCTGTTGACGTCTTGATCTTAGGATGATAAATCTGTGTTGTTTTAAGCATTAAATTTGTGATAATTGTTACAGCGGCAAGAGAAAACTAATATAACTGGTATGTCAGCGTTCATCCCAGGATTCAAACACAGGATGCAGGCCTCATCTCTCCAAAGTCTGTGTTCTTAAACAGTCCTCTCTAGACTGTATCTGAACCTTAAGGCAGTGCGCCAACTTTATTGATAAGGTTTTAATTCATTTGTTTAGCTTCTAATTATTTGGCAGTTTGAATAGTCTGAAGCATGATTTATTTTAAATAGTTGGCACTCTCAAAAACTTTTGTTTTTCAGATAATCTAATTGAATTGGGTGGAAAAAATTATAATTTAGAGCTTCTATGAGACAAAAGATATGTTGTTTCAGGGTTCATAGAGAAAAAAAATCATCTGACCTCTGGAAAAGGTAAATATTTCCTATGCTTTTTATTTTGTATTGATTTATATAAAAACTAGATTTCTTAGGAATTAAAAAATATATAAATTTTTGCCTTGAGATATACTCTTAAGATTAAAAACATGCTATGAAACAAGAGTCTTTCTTCAGGATAAAAATCTGTGTGAACCAGGTGCACTGAAAAATGAAGGTGAGGAAAAAATCCCCCCTCTCAGAACACTGTCTATGCTGGAGAGCGTTACGGGTTGAGTGGTTTATAAAAAATCCCCACTCTCAGAACACTGTCTATGCTGGAGAGTGTTATGGGCTGAGTGGTTTATGTAGAAGTCTTAACACCAGAATATTATCATATTTGGAAATACGGTCATTCGAGATATAATTATAAACATGAGGTCATATTAGAATCAGGTGGGCCCCTACTTTAATCAGACTGGTGTCCTCATAAAAAGGGGAAATTTGGACACAGAGACAGACCTGCGCACTGGGAGACACACACTCAGAGAAAACACCATGCAAATATTGGAGCTGTGCTGCCGTCAACCAAGGCCGTACCGGGAATCAGAAGAGGCGGGGAACAGAGCCTCACTCAGCACGTTCACGGGCCGCGTGGCCAGGCTGAAAGCGTGCTCTTGGGCTTCCAGCCCTCAGCACTGAGACAGAGGTTTCTGTGGTTGAATCAGCTCCGTGGTGGTACTTTGTCACGGCAGCCCCAGGACTAGTACGGAGGGCAATGTTGTGGATATTGGGATTATGAGAAATTACACTTTCTTTTGAATTTTTTTCCTCCAATTATTTCACAGTTCTTTCTATTATATATTAGAAAAATCAAGCTGAAAGAAGCTTTTGAATCAAATCTTA
Source organism: Cebus imitator (assembly GCF_001604975.1). Taxonomy (NCBI): domain Eukaryota; kingdom Metazoa; phylum Chordata; class Mammalia; order Primates; family Cebidae; genus Cebus; species Cebus imitator. Next base: position 1,476,407 of record NW_016107668.1, read on the forward strand.
CATTGCTCTCTCAGGCTGGGTCCTTTCTAAGTGACTTAGTTTTACCATCAGTGAGAATTGGAGCCTGAAGAGGAAATTCTCAGTGCATACAATTCTCAGGGATTCATCTGCAATTAGACACACAAGGTTCTTTGTATCCTTCTGGGTGTTTCTTGAGTTTTGAAGGGGCGAGCTTCAGTTTCATAGATCAGGGGATGAATCTGATCTGATAGTAACTGAACTTGTTTAATTTCCTACCTAGAATTTACCAAGTGCCATTTAATTTTTTGATTAAGAAAGTGATAGCTGAATTTAGAAAATGATTGCTGTCATGTGAAATAAACAAGTCAATGCAACTGAAAATGAATGTGTAGGGAACACATGCTGTTCTCACCTAAAATCTAACAGAAATGGTTACACCAGTTAAGAGTTTACACGGAGTTAAACTTTTTCACGGAGTGCTTCCTTGAATCTTTCCAATGAACTTATGAGATGTAGATCTTACTATCATTAAACAGATGAAGAAACTGAGGTGTAGTGAAGCCATACGCCCACTGGGTATGGAGCTGGGGTTTGCATTCATGGAGTTTGAACCCAGAAACTGTAAAATATGACTTCACATCAGGAGCCTATCTCATGCTAGTTAATCATCTTGTAATTCTTGGCATTTTGGAGAAGTCATGATTTCCTTCTCCTGTGATTTTATTCACTAGAAATATAATGAAAATATGCAAGCCAACAACAAACTGAAGCCAAGATGACAAAACGGAATGAATTTAACAGACAGTCTGTGACTATCCTTTTCTATTTTCATTAAATTCCACTCTGCACATCTAACATAACCTTTGTTCTTTGATTCTGAACTTCATTTTTTCTTTCTTATTTGAATGACATGACTTTGAGTGTGAATGCTGACCGAATGAAGTCACTGCGGGAAGACTGCCTCTGCAGGGGAAGTGTAATTTATACCAGTGGCATCCTGTACTCATTGGATTAATACTTACTGAGTGCCTATTCCTATGTGTCACAGGCACTGAGCAGGGGGTGGCTTGCTATTTGAGAATGTTTAATTCCAGGAGAACGTTCCAATAAATTGTGAGGAGGAGCAAGGAACACATTATATGACAGAAAATGAAACTGGCCCTATGCGATCCCGAGGCTGTAGGATATTTTGTCATTTAAATTCACTTGAACAGATGGCCACGTTTTTACTTGCTGCACTTCTGTTATAAAAACATGTCCAGAAATAACTGGACAATCAGCCAGAACTTGAAAAACCTGACTCTAAAATAGATGTTTTTGTTTTAAAGATTTTTCTAATGTGATACGACTTTAGACATAAAAACATAAATATGAAAGTATACATGAAAACACGATTCATTGCTGATAGTGGTATACTTATGTTCAGCAAAATTGGTTGGGTAATATACTTGCAATTTCTGTGATTTATTGGTTTATGCTAAATAGCATACATTATAAAGTTTCATTTGGTTGCAAACATTATTCCCCACTTAAAAGGCATTATGGAAAAAATGTGCATTTTACTACAGTTAAAATTAACTCGACTTGAGGAACAGTTAAAAGCAAAAGAATTACCAGCTGTGTTGGATGTTACTGGCCTTGCTATTGCTTCCGATTTGGTTTCACAGAGAAAGTCATCGATGGAGGGACTCAGGAGGGGTCTGCTTTCTTGTTGCTCATTCACCAGCTGAGAACAAATGAACACAGGTGTCAAAGGGCTTTGATAAACTGCAGAATCAGATGAATTAAAATGCAGCCTTGCAACAAAAGGAGAATAGCAAGCCTACCAAAAATAAATAAATACATAAATAAATAATGGGGCAGGGGCAAGAAAGAAAAAAGTACCAAGAGGTGGGGAATGAGCCTTTTAGCACTGTCAACATATTTCTGATGCAGCCAACTTCAATGTTTAAAGCTCAAGCTGTTTTTCCCCCTCCTGAAATAGAATTATCCTCTAATTTCAGTACGTAGAAAATGGCACCTACTGAGTCAGAGTTGCTAAGGGCCAATCCCACTCCTCACCTGGACAAAAGCTCCTACTGAGACCTGGAGCAGTGGCTTCAGACTCAAGGTGACATGTTCTGGTTGGCACTGCTCAGTGTTGATGTGGAGAGTGTAAACACACGATCAGCGTGTGCGGGTGAGTGCCTGCCTCTTCTCCCTCTCTTAAAAAGCTCATGTCACCTAAAAACACACCCTCTACATTTCCTTGGAATGCTTTTGTATCGCATAACACATATTATCTTGGGAGAGTAGAAAATACTGTTATATTAAGTGTACAGGCATCTAGTAGATAGGTTTGTGAAAATCTATTTGTAAAATAGATCTCGGTAAATTCAATCATATTTTCCCATCAGTTTATTGCCTAATTTCAGCAATCTTCCAGTTTGATTTTTTAGTGGATCTCTAATCATGACTGCCAGCCACTATTTCCTTTCAGTTATTCTGCACCTCTCTGAATTCCGTCTTGCTCGACGATGTTTCTGTGGTTAAGGGAGAAAACACACTTTTGATACTCAGGTGGTTGATCCCTAAATTAACTGCCTTCATTTTTTGGGAGTTTTTATATTTGCCTTTCTTAAAATAGGCATAATCATCTAGTTTTTCACTTAAGAAAAAGATACACCTCATAATCGTTAGTTTTTAAAATTTATTTATTTATTTATTTTATATAGGGCCAGGGTGTCTCTCTGTCACCCTGGCTGGAGTGCAGTGGCATGATCATAACTCACTGCACCCTCGAACTCCTGGGCTCAAGCTATCCACCCATCTCAGTCTCCTAAACAGCTGGGAATACAGGTGTGCACCACAATGCCCGGCTAATTTTTTTAAATTTTAAATTTATTTTTGTAGAGATGAGGTCTCACCATCTTGCCTAGGCTGGTCTTGTGAACTCCTGGGCTCAAGTGATTCTCCCGCCTCAACCTCCCAAAGTGTTGAGATTACAGGTGTGAGCCACTATGCCTGGCTAATCTCTAGATTTTTGAGACCTTATTTGTTAAGTTGCATTTTGAGGCATAAAATGACAAACGGAGTGCTGTGGAGTGTTACCAAATAAAAGTATTTTTTACCACTCTACTCACTTTCACGACATTGCATCTTTGGCACAGTGTCCATAGTATCATAGTTTAGAGCCGATGGAAGGTGGCAAGGGACCTGAGTAATGGTAAATACGGGGAGAGGAAGTGCAATTCTTTTATCTCTGAAAGGGCAATGGAAGCATTTAGTGGTCATTTGGAGACTGGAATCCAAGAGACACATTTGGTATCTAACGTATGCATGCTATTTAAGCATGGATACATCTCATTTAAACATGTGTAAATCACAGATGTCCATTAGAGTTTAAGATTCTGGCACAGAGTTGGCAACTTGATTTTTATACATATTGATTTGTTGTTGAGGGATGGGCTTTGAGAATGCTTTTCTTCTTTTACCGTTCAAGTTACAGCGATAGACCTTTCTTCAACTATTGTAAGCTTTGGTGTTGCTTATGTATAAAACCTCACAGGTTTTGCTAGGAATCAAATTACCCAAGGTCTCTTTCGGTATTAATCTTTTATTTAAGGATGCTGCTTTAACTATGAGTAAAACCCTGAGTCCCAGTGCTTTTTATTTTTTCTGAATTTGAACATTCCTAGGTATCACCCATTCTATTTATATTAAAGTGTTTTTAAATGTTGAGGGACTATGAGCCCCTATGTTTCTGGAATAAAATGTACTTGAATTTTTGTAGACGCTCTGGTCTATTTGAGTTTAGGAATGATTTGCGATACTTTCTGGCATACAAGTCAATTTTATTAACTGGAAATGTAGTTGAAAGCACTGGTGTAGAATATAATATACTAGAAAATGATGAAGTGGCGAAACATCAGTGATTCTGTGAGCTCATCTAAAAATATGATTAGTGTCCTGGAATCTGTATTTCATTTATAGTTGGTTCTTGTCCAAACTGTACATATGTAACAGTTTCCAAAGGACCTATACACTGATGCATATTTCCTGGTAGAACTTGCTTTTTTAACTGCTATGTGCTTAATGAAATGAACTCACCTAGTGTGACCGGCACAGTGATGAGGTCCTACCTTCACAAACAACGCTCACCTCCAGGCTGTGGCCTGCTCAGGCCTGCCAAGTGTGATCTGAATTCCGCTGTATTATAAGCATTCACAGAGAATGAAGGTTACCATCAAATATGGCACCACCCTATACTCACAGAAGTTATTGTAACAGGGTTGCATTTACTAAGCAGTGCATTCTGATGACTGGCCTCTTATTTACCCATTGGCAAAAGTATATAAAGCACAAAGACTAAGCTCAGTCAATACAACCGTGACTTTCAAATTATGAATATGTATGGACGATGTCGTAACTATCTCTTTGAGAGCCATTATTTCTTTGAAAAAAAGTTTAATTTCACTGACAGATGGCTAAGAATAACTGAGTTCTCTTAGTCATAATTTTGAGAAATATCAACTGTATCCTTACTTTGAATACAGTTAAATGCTTTTGAAAAAAAAAAAAACAAACCAAAAACCAAAAAAGAAACAAAACAAAAACAAAACAAAACAAAAAAACCCTAAGAATTTATCCCTAAATCATAGTTCTGTGTATATATATGTGTGGAATAGTGAAACAGGCCTACATTATTTATAGTTTTGGAAAACCAGGGTGTTAGATTTCTGCAGATACTTTTAGTTGCAAATGCATAAAAACTATAGTCTAAATTTGATAAGGTAATTCTAAAAGCAAAATTTTTGTTAACATCCAAATGGAAAGCAAAGGAAAAGGCGCAATTCAATGTGGGCCCTGTCCTTTTGGGTCTGTCTGCTTTATAAAAGGTAACAAATGTATTTATTTATTTATTTTTTGGAGCCTGTCTTTTCATTCAAACTTTCGACAAATGTTCTGGAGAAAGGACCACCAGCACTCCCAGATTTACTCGGCATACAAATAAAGGGATACCAAAGGAGAGGCTGTTCAGAGAGGCTCCAGGGAGCCCAGGGCTCAGGCATGGCATCTCCAGGCGTCTGCTCCTCTGCCTCAGAGGTCTGTGTCTCTTGCTTCGGACCATAGTTCACACCTGGACTGATGGAACTGTTGTGACTGCCCAACTTCTACAACCATGCTGCTCCTGTGGCTTTCTTCATAAATTCAAATCAAAGAGGGAGTAAAAAATGACTTTCTGCGTCAGTGTTTTTCAAGCTGGAGCACAGTTTAGCTACTGAGAAATACCTGGGCTGACATGGAGGATAATGGCAGGGCTCAAGGGTGAAAGGTCAGATCACAGATAGCATGGAAAGGTAACGGAAACAGAACGAAAAGTGTTTTGGATTTGATGGGAGATATGGAAGATGAAACAGGAGATATGAAGATACGGAAATTTTTGCTTATAGCTCTGAAGCCAGAGACTATCTTACTGACATTTATATTCTTCACAACTTCAAATAGAATGTCTACATCTAAAAGGGGTTCAATAAATGGCTATTAAATGAGAAAGTGACTTTGCAGAAACTGAAGATGTAAAAATATCTGTCTAAAATGGTCCAATTTTAAATTACATCTTCGGTTGCACGAATTTAAGAATGATTATTTTAGTCATAGGAAGTCCTATTTTATTTATATTTGTATAGCTAAGAATAGCTTTTTCCATGCCTTCCTCTTCATTTTGAACAAGTTTATGATATTTTCTTTGGTAACCTGAGAACAAATAAATCTTTTTTTTTTTTTTTTTTT
>NW_016107668.1:1482189-1488236 GCF_001604975.1 Cebus imitator
CCTCCTGGGTTCAGGCAATTCTCCTGCCTCAGCCTCCTGAGTAGCTGGGATTACAGGCACGCACCACCATGCCCAGCTAATTTTTTGTAGTTTTAGTAGAGACGGGGTTTCACCATGTTGACCAGGATGGTCTCGATCTCTTGACCTCGTGATCCACCCGCCTCGGCCTCCCAAAGTGCTGGGATTACAGGCTTGAGCCACCGCGTCTGGCCAAACAAATAAATCTTTTAGATCATAAAAGAACATTTCAAATTGAACTGAATCTCCCAAGGATTCTCTTTAATTTCCAAATTGTATAACATTTGCTCTTTCCTTATGCATTAGTAGGATAAGGTTTCTTTACTTCCTTTTAGTTTGAAAATACCTTTAAGACCTCACCTTATTTTGTCTCTTGGGTATGAGTACACTGATGTCATACAAATAATAAAAGTTTTAAAAAATAACTGAGGTGAAGTGATTGCAGTTTCGGCCTAATCAGATTATCATCGCTGAGTTTAATGACCCACTTCATTAGCTGCTAAGGCCTTTGTCTCAGTTTATTCACATTTTAAATTTTCATTTCTTATCCTCCTCTTTCCTCTTCTCAATATTTGGATCAATTGAAGGAGGCTTCTGTTAATGGCAACAGATTCTTATTTCTCTTTCAGGGTCCCATTCGGCTGGCACATTGTCTGGGAACCTTCTTCAGTGCCAGCCAGTGAGTGCCTCTTTACAGCACCTGCCTGTCCCCATGTCTTGGCCAGTGTCATCATCTTAGTTTTATCTGTTCCCCTCCAACCGCCAACTAGACTGTGACTTCCTTTAGAGATCTCATCCAAGCATTTTTTTTGTATTCCATAATAGGAGTTTAATAAATGTTGACTGATTTTATACAGTCTAACTGAATGGCAAATTGTACAAAACAATGATTGCATGGGTGTCCTCAATTTAATAGTGGGGTCCATCAATTCACAGAGAGGTCAGCGGCCCTCAGAAATGTTTGCCAATTTCTTTGCAGTTTTTAAACCACACACCTGAGCCCATTTTCTCCAAGTCACAGCTTTTAAATGTTTGGAGACCCCCTGATACCTAAGGAAACATTTCCAAATGCAAAGCTTCTACCAAGAATGTGAAGCCTTCTACCAAGAAGTCACAGTGCCAAGAGAGAATGACCAATGAAAAAAATTAAAATAAAGGCCTAAGCCTGCCCCGTACCATTCAACACTTGAAAGAAGGACTTGGACCAGTGTGAATGGGAGGCCGGCAACACGTCAACACAATCCTTTTTCCTCCCTGTTGACTTTAAATCAGACATTCAAATCTTGAGATTCTGAGGAAAAACCCTTAAGTGGTCAACTGACACAGACACAAAGGAAAACTCTTTTGTTCAAAAGTAAGAAGATAGGTGATAACTTAGATGTAGGGGCTTCTTGTCCATCAGAATGCAAAAGACTATTGATCCATTACAATGCCTTCCTTGTAATCAAATATTCAATCAAATGATTTCAATTGAATTAGGACTTAGACTGGCCAGCTGATGTGATTAATATCAGCTACCACACCACCGAATTGCTTCATATGTCACTAATGTTTTCTTTGTGTTTAAGAGCCACCCAGCTCTTAAAACTTTATCTGAAACTACATTTGCCTAAGCTCAACTTGAATTTCTCAATTTCAATGTTTTAAGATTAAACTATTAAATAATCTAAGCTATAAGAAACTAATAAGATGAAAAGATGTTTTGCTTTTAAATATTGTTTGTTACTTAAATTACAATGTATATTTATATTGTTTGTTTTGTGACATAAATCTTTGTGTTTGTCTTTAAAGAGATATATTGCTTAGATGTTTCATTCAAAAATATAGAGCTCAAGGTTTGTGATAACATATTACTAAGAATTAACCCTAAAGCAAAATACATTCTAGATGATAAAACAATGTCTGTGAAGGACAATAATCCATTATTCTATAATTTCACATTTCAGGTTGATGATCTTGAATCGTTTTAGTTTTAAGTAAAATATCCTATTTTTATACTTAAGCATTTTGTACTTCAATAATAATTTTTAAAGTTAAAACAATGAAGCTAATAAGTTTAAAACAGCTGACAAATATCTCATATTGGTAATGTTGATTTAGGAAATTTGTAATACTATGGCATGTCTTTTTACCTCATTTAAATAGAAAACTTTTATAATTGTTTTGTTTATATGTGAATGAAACACAAATATCTTTGTGAGTTTTGAAATTCCTTTATTATTTGTGATATGTTTTTTTTTTTTTTTTGAGATGGGGTCTTGCTATGTTGCCCAGGCTGGTCTCAAACCCCTGGATTCAGGTGATCCCACCATCTTAGCCACCTGAGTAGCTGGGACTACAGGTGCCCCCACTTCACCTGACTCTGTGACATTGTTAATTTAAAGTCATTTGTTAAATAGGCTTTCATTCATAATTTTATAATTGAACTACTTGTTTATGGTTTTATTAGTCCTATCCAAGTTTAGAAATTTATTCAGTGCCTGTCAATACAGTGACCATACTGTGAGTGATTCATTAATATCAAAACTGAGTTACTGGACTCAATCGATGGAAGAGATAAGACAACTAAATCATTACCATGCAACCCTTAAAAATCCAGATGTGTGGAGCTCTGTCATGGTAACTCTGACGCCTGACAGAATTCATTTCCTCTGAGCTTACAGTACTAATGGACTGCCCCACCCCCCACTGCCTATTAGTCTTCTGGTAAAGGATAGCCAAGTGGTAACTTTCAACTCTTTGACTTGATCTAGATGTCAATCAACTACCTACAAGTACTTTTCTGACAGGACAGCTAGGCTTTTATAAAATGTGTCTATTCACAGGGAAATGAACAGATCACAGCTTGGGCAGTGCTAACAGTAAAGGGTAGGCAGAAGAATGTAATTAAGGCAATTGTTTTAAGTTAGAAGCCCAAACAAAGCTGTATTTAGTAGCAGCCCTGAAAACATTCTTCCTATCGAGGACATTACTGTTTTTATCAGACACAAAAAGTAAATTAATACTGAGGTATAATCGGTGATGACAGAAAAACAAAGGCTTGGTTTGAAAAAAAAAAAAAAGTCCCTTAACAAGAAGAGACCTGGAACACAGTTTTAAGATCCTGTGTTCTACAGGCAAAGATAAATGGGCTATACCTTGCTAAAACAGTAGCCGGGAGATAAGGTCAAACACAAAGCTTCTGAAGGCTCCTCAAGAGAGAGAAGCAGTCACTAAAGTTATTTCATTCTCATAAAGAGAACACATTTTTCCTATGATATAATCAATCTTCTGGCACATGGCTTTCCCTTCTATTCTCAAATTGAATTTGTTTATATTATTTCCCTTTAGAATAGAATATTCTGTTCAATAGAATTATGATGAGGGCCTCATGATTTAAAATTTTTTAGTTGCTATTTTTAAAAAGTGAAAAGAAACAAGTGAAATTAATTTAAATAAGATGTTTGATTTAGCCAATATATCAAAAAATCCAAAATATTACCATTTTAACATATGATCATTATAAAAATCGTTAATGTGTAGTTTACACTATTTTTTTTTATTACTCTCTAAAACCTGGTGTGTATTTTATACTTGCAGAGCATCTCAATTTGAAGCAGCCACATAAGGTTCAGTAGCTCACGGCCACTGTATGGGACAGCACAGGTCCAGAGAAACTTTTTTCCTCAAAGACTTGATTCACATATTTTCTTCTTGAAATCTTTCCCCAGCATATTCTGAGGAAATATACAAACTATTTTTAAGCGTTAGTATTGGACAGCAGGAACCTGAGCTTCTATGAAGTCCTTGCATACCATTTGCTTAATATAGCTTTAATCATTATTTTAAGCAAAAAGAGCACCTCTCAGTGGTCCAGCAATTTGAGTTCAGGTCTTCTAGCCAATACTTCTGCATTATTCAATTTGTTCGGTGTACTATAGACTGTTTCACTGGAGGATGTTTGGCTTAATTCCTCTAAAAGTTGAGGAACACACAGTAATAATCACATAATACAAAAAAGTTCCAGAATATGGGATTATTCTATACTTATAGTCTGTTGAGTGAAAAGTTATGAAATAAGATAAAAGCTCAGTGTTTCAGTGATTTATTTTCTATTTCATGTATCATAATTGTCCCAATGACATTGCTGATACAGTAGCAATGATCCTCAGACATATCTGGAATCTATCCCATGAGCAGCTGGCACTGACATACCAGTGACGAGGATGAGTCAATTATTCAGCGTATGCAGCACTACGTTATAAGGTGCTTTACAGGAGACACTGGGACAAACAGGTGTCAAGACGCTAGTACATTCACACAAGATAACAAATCAGAATGCGGCATGGTACATGTGGCAGGTGCTGTGGTTGTCATGGGAAGTACTCACTTTTTCTGATCATTCTGCTTCTTTTTGGTTTTGCATGCCACTGATGCATAGCAGGGAAGAAGCCACTTGTGTATAGTGGAAAAGTATATCAACTAATGAAACTGCATTTGACTGAGAAATAATTGCATCAGAGCTGTCACTGAATTAATTCTGTAATACTATCAACACAACAGGTGCATTAAATTTGATCAATCATAACTCTGTTTTCTGTTTCATAAGCTGGCCAGTATGCAACAAGAATATCAAATAAAGCATTCTATCATCTTCATGCGGTAAACGGTAAGTAATACCTCAGGAACAGTTAATGCGACATTAGACAGGGATAAGAACTTGGTACAAACAAATGTTCTGAATATGAGAAAACAGAAATAATCACAATTTCTTTTCCAAATAAAAAATATTATTTTGCATTAAATTGTAAATGCAAGCTTAGGTTATAATGGTAATTTTGGCATGTGAAAAGATTACTGGAACGTACATAGCAATGCGTGATTCTGTGAAAAAAGAATGTTGGGTACTGGGGCCTGGCCTAGATTGTGATGTTTTGAGATGCCATGTCACAGTACAACTGTGTGGACTGCAAATTTGGTCAGGTCTTACCTACCGTTTTACGGCTCTGCCCCTCAGCAAGAACGTCCAGGAGTTCTCACCTCCCATAGCATTCACCTGAGAAAGTGTGGACTTAACATTTTGGATACGGGAGTCTACAAAGGTCTAACTCTGATAGACAGGAGATCAGTGTAAAACTGTATCTGTTTTCCTATGGATATTAAGTGAAGACTGAGGAATTTGGTAAATATCAAGCAAATTTCTTTCCAACGATTACTATGTGTTATAGGGAAGAATCATCTCTTCTTTTGGGATGAAACAACTGAAAAGATGAAATTTATCCCAGAGTCCTGGGAATCTTTAATAACTTTAAAAATTATTTAATTTTGATGTTATATGTTATAATTTTTATAATGCACAACATAGTATTTAGAATAAAATAAAACCACATATGTTGGCAGCAGCTGGGGATGAGATCTGCTGATACTCTAAAAATAGGTTGCCATAATTTAGCTTTTGATATAAATGCCTTTAATGAGGACTGTGAATGGACATTTTTTGAATTCCAGGCATGTTCATATAATCGGAACTGAATGGAAAAAATGAAATGTTTAAAATAACAATCTAATCTAAATTATAAGATAAATGCAAGTAAAAATATTTTTCATTTGCGATTTTAAAACTGGTATTCCACAGAGTGGTGATGAGTACATTATACATATTTATGTAGATTTTACAGGATGTTTCAAAAGTCCCGGAAGACATATAGGATTTACAGTCTCAACAGCTTTGCATATACATGCAGACTTTTTTTCTATACTTGTTATAATAAATGCTGAAAATGGCTCTCATGTGCTTATAATAGAGATGACAATTTTGTTTTCAAGGTCACTGAGTATAAGAGGGGTCACAAATGCCATTTTCTGCATGGAGACTCAGGGACTTCTGGCCCACACCTGTAAATTAGTTATCCACATAAATATGTATAGACATATATGTAGTATGCATAGCCACAACATAAATATATTTAACATTTAAGAAAATTTAGATATTCTACTGGTAAACTGACATATGTATACAATATAACTTGTATTTATTCACAGGAATTTGT
>NW_016107668.1:1488471-1525131 GCF_001604975.1 Cebus imitator
AATTTTGGTTTTCATCTGTATAATTGTTTCAGTGCAACTGTCTTTAAAAAAATTGGTTCAAGAGTTAAAGTTTTTTTGCTAGTTAAAAATCACAATGTCTGATATATTAACATATGTCAGCTTCCTACAGGAATCCTATGGGTCTGCCCACCTGTGATGTCATAGTAAGGAGGGGCTTTTCTTCTGCAGACTCCTCCCTCGGTATCTCCTTCATCACCATGGCAACAGCCTTATCTGCCGCCCTAGAGCCTTTTCCCTATAACAGTGAAATCAACAATGACTTGTGTCAGGAGAGATCTTTATTATTTATTACAAGATATTCTAATGTTTAAAGAGCAATCCAACATAAAGGAAGAGGTAGGCTGCTGCAAGTGAATCTTGAGGCTTTTGGCTGAGGAGAAAACACACAAAATCTGAAAAAAGATGACTGAACTTTTAGTTAGCTACCTTTTCACCTTTACAGCTGACATATTACATTTAATTTTAACATAGCATTTTATATGTATAATATGTTTTAAGAAAATTAACATGACATGAACTTTTTTATAATATCAATTTAAAAACACTATGGGTTGCCTGTTATGTTCATTTATAAATTATTCCTATATAATCCCTACATATTTTGACTGACAGGAGTTTGGGACAGAGATTAGAAGCAGGAACCAACTCCCACAGAGGGCTTTTGCTGGGTGATCTCTGGATCTTTGCCATTTTTGAGTGGACTGGGATAAAAAGAGTAAAAATGTTGTAAAATCTCTAAAAGGACTTCAGTGGCTTGACATAGCAGGAATTCACCAGACCTGTTTTGTGGAGACGGTATAAACTTGATGAAAAAAATTTGCAACTTTTAATGTTTGTGAGACCAAATAATTTTAATAGAATTTTAGAAATGTCTTTTAACTGAAGAACCCCATAAATACAGTTGCCAGTAAAGGATAATTACTACTGAGGCACTAATCTATATCTATGTATCTATAGATACATATGTATATGTATATATATAGATAATGCATACACATACATATCCCTATATTATTTGTCTCAAAGGAGTAGAATTATAAACTGTAAAGGGATAGGCTGGTTTTCTGTTATTTGAGTTTACCAGGTTATTACATTTTTTGAGACTAGATATGATATAATGAGAAACACCCCCCAAAATATTACCTTTCCAACCAAATTAGAAAAATGTCATACTATGTAAAAATTAAATAATCCTTAAATGCTTCAAAAACAAAAACTTCAATTTTCTCAGGTCTCTTGGTAGAGCCTCCCTGAAGAAAATAATTTTATACTAAGAACACATATGAATAATTGTGTTGTAAATCTACTTAAAATACAAAGGTAGCAGACAGACCTGTCACAGGCAAAGAAACAAAAACGGACATATGGGGTCTAATGCTGGAAAAGGGAATTAAGAGCTGGGTTCCATATTAACTCAGAGGTTAATAAAGCTTGATTGTTCCCATGCAACAAAAAAGGATACAACTGCATCATTATCTTGTGTTTTCTAAGGCTTTAAGTGTCTAGAAGGTAGGTTTACTCTAGGGATCAAAACATTGCCCATTTTCTCAGGCACTGACTTTCTAAAATGTAGCCAGAGGCAGCTTTTCTTTATTAAAACAAAGAAAAACTTTTTGTATAGTTAATAGATTTTTAATTGTGTTTTAAATGAATTTGTTTACAATGGTGAAAGTTTGTTTCTTTGTTTTGCTTTGACTTTGTAACTAGCACTATTGAATTATAATGTGTTATTTCCAAGATGGACTATCAAATACTAGAGATTTCATTCAGCAGATATATCAGTAGTAATTTTCATATATGTATGTGTTCTGTAAAGTTTATATGGCCACAATTCATAGAATAACTGACTTCTGGAAGAATTAAGGAAAACTTGATTCATTGCATAACAAATTAGGTGCATAATGATTCCAGGTTTCTTCTTTAATGAAGCAATGTGAACTTCCTAAAATGGAGATGCAAACAATTCTGAATTCTGGGAAAATATTTATGATGGCACTATTAACGTTTTATCAAAATATAAAAATTATTGGGATGAAACATTGCACGCTATAAGCTTAGTACATCTTTATAAGCTACATTCATTTATAGACTAAATATGATTTATACCAAATATTTTTGCAGCTTACTTTTTTCAAAAGAGCAAAGTCATTTGTGAAGAATTCTTTCCATGCTTCAGTAAGTTCTAATAATATAGCAATAAACAAAGTGGCATGCTTATATTTCAATTCCTATTATATTTAAAATAACAAATCTCATGTTACCAGATATAATTTTATTTAAGAAAATAATAATTTAGATTCTTTTCTTGGGCTAAGAAAAAATGTCAATTGATAAGCATCTCAAAAAATTTCAGGTCAATTTTTCTGTAAATGATTTATTTGAAATGCTACCAATCCATAAACTACATAGAGATTTTTTTTTTTACATGTGCAACTATAAGAGCTAGAATTAGCAAGGGACATGCCATTTCACTAAAACAAAAACAAAAACAAAACAAAAATCAGTCCTTTCATGCTGAACTCTAGAACAAAGCAGTGGTCAGCTGGAAAGGATGTACAATAAATACATGCGGAGCTTTGTATTTCTTGCAGAAAAAACCCACCAAAGCCAGGGTCAGGTCACTTTTTTGAAGACAGTGCCACTTTTTCTTCAAGGTTACACCTACTACCTGAAAAGAGTCATGACACACCCATGTTAGTGCCTGCCAGCAACGTTTTTCTTCACAGCCTTTTGGCTCTTGAGATAACACCCCATAAGCCTCAGCGTCTTACAAGTGCGGTTCAGTCTGAGGACAGAACGGGAAGATGTGCCACAGTGACATCTCCATGGTCCCAGATACAGTGCCTAAAACCACTGCTACATCAAGTGAATACTCTCATGTGCAAGACTTCCCCAAACCAAACGCCTCCTCCACCTGGTACCTTAAAATCAAGCTGTGTTGTTTCTGGCTTGCCTACTTATCTCGTGGGATAATGCTTCCAGAAGTCAGAAGCTGACTGATAATTGGCTTGGCAATTCATGAAACTTTACAAATTTGCTCATCAGCAGCTCTGCAGGGCTGATGGCAATATACCTGTGCAAATTTCTTTCTTTTTTGAAGACAGTAGCTTAAAACATTGTGAGATACATATGTAACTGTTCAGACTTCAAGCTCAATTTTAAAAACAGAACCACACCAAAGGGTCAGTTTTCATCTATTATGTGAGACAACATGAAGACAGCAAAAATAAAATATACACTGAATATGCATTCAAGCATATAAGTGTTTTATAAACATTCGATAACATTAAGTCTATATGCTTCTATGCCACTCAGCAACTATGGAAAAGGACAGGGATATTTTAGAAGTTGATTATCACATTGTCTCATCCTCCAGCAATGATTTCAGCCTATTTCTTCTCAAGTAATATTTCAAAATCACTTTTTCCCACTTCCTTGTTTAATTTCTTGAAATATTTTTGACTGGAAAAACAGTATCAGCATTAAGGGGAAACTTATTTTTTTCAAGGCTTTCCTGTGGAAAATTATTTGATATTTTTATTTCTTCTGTCATTTGTTTCTTCACTTAGGAAAGAGAATGACAGCTTTCCTAACAAGTAATAATTCTAGAAAATAATCTCTTTATTAAGTTCGATGATAAGAGCAGGCACAAATGAATGAAACGCAGGGCATCTAGCAGTGCCGTTCACATTTATTAAGAAATTAATCATGGTCCACTTCTTTCCTTTTTAAAATACAGAACATAAGAAACAGCATACACAATACGGGACATCACAGGATCCTCGCCGGCTGGACACCAGGCTGTGGAGCCACCGGCTGTCTTCAGATGACAAGGTGTCAGGCCTGTGTCACAGGGAAGGGGCTAAACTATTTCAAGAAGCCACCACATGCGGGGCACACTGCCAAATGTTTGACATAATTTCATTCGTCTGATCTCATGATAACTCTGTGGGGTAGATATTATCTTCAATATGGTAGAGGGCACTGAAGCCCAGAGACAGTGTGATGTGGCCACAGCTTCAAAGCCATTCTGTGGCCGAGCCAGGACGGGGACCAGCCTGGCTTCCCAGGCTGTCCTGCTCTGTCTCTACCACACCGGTGTCTGTGCACATGACCTGGGGAGGCTGCAGGCCTCAACTGCCTGGGCTCATGTCAGTTCATGATCTCGCTGAAATTTGGGGCAGCAGCCACTTCTGACACAGACTGGCTCTAAGCACACATTCTCTGAGAGATTCCTTCTTTCTCTGGTCTGGAGCGGTCAGTAGCTGCACTCCTAAGCACATTTCTAACAAAATGCTTTCACTGCTTTCATCTCCACAGAAAAGTAACCTAAGTATTTCACATATGTACAAACTTCTTTGTTATTCTGTAGATCTTAATAGGTTCATAAGCTTTAGCACCTCTCTAATTCTTATTAAATGCTAACTAAATGCCATTAAATGCCACCTTTACTAAGACTTTCCTGAGATCCATCGTGGTGCATAAAATACTTAAACTATGCAGTTCCAGTTACACGGGCCAATGGTAAGCAGTTTTCTAGTTGCAGATTCTATTACTGCTATCATGAAATTTGTAATTTAAAAATTATTTTCATTATTTTTAAACTATCAACAATTATCCAGAGTTTCTCTATCAGAGATAAAACAGATGAAATTGAGATATGTTAGATTAGAGGAAAAGTAAAAGACTGTAATACCAGACATCTCTGCCAACCCCAAATCATCTAACATATGAATTTTTAAAATAGCCTTCCTTTTATACTGATTATAAAAAATAACATATTGCCAAAAATTGATAAAAAACAGAGCTAAGAAAATAAAAGTAACAATCTTAATATTTTCATGAATTAAAAAAAATTATTTTATAGTACCAGCAATTAATTTTTTAGGTTGAATGTTTTAAGGATAGATCTACTACTATAAAGTCTACAAGTATGAATATATTGAATATATTGCCTTATATATGCATACATGTAAACAAACTCCTGGCATATATTTTTGTTTGTTTGTTCTTGAGACAGTGTCTCGCTCTGTCACCCAGGCTGGAGTGCAGTGGTGTGATCTTGGTTCACTATAGCCTCAACCTCCTGGGCTCAAGTGATCCTCCCACCTCAGCCTCCTAAGCAGCTGAGACTACAGGTGTGTGCCACCACACTCTGCTAATTAAAACTATATATATATATATATTTTTTTTTTTTTAAGAAATGGAGACTCACTATGTTTCCTAGGCTGGTCTCAAACTCCTGGGCTCAAGCAATCTTCCTTCCCACCTTAGCCTCCCAAAGTTTTGGGATTACAGATGTGAGTCACTGTACCTGGCACAGTCGTCCGTTTTGCATATGCTAAAAAATTCTGGACCCTGGATGATTAGCACCTGCAAAAAAACTGCCCAGCAGAAGTGTCATTTTTGACGGCTGTTCTTGTCGCCCACGCACAGAAGCAGGATAACCTACCTGCTTTCCCTTGGTGAGCTAAATGTCAGAGTAAGTGTCAATTGTCATGCTCTCTTCAAACTCCCAACACAGGAAAAGGTCAGGGCCATATTTTACAGTGCCTTTCCCAGTAAAGAGTGCTCCTGTGGAATTCCTCCAGCACAGATCAGGGTTCAGGCCATCTTGGTTTATCTTAGCTATTTCCATCTCAACAGAATGTTTTGTAAGTTTTAAAAGTGGTACCAATACCTAAATCTTGACATACCGGTCAATCCTTGTTTCTAAACATTCTGAAAGAAGCACAGAACTAGGTGTAAATCACTGGGAAGCATGGACAGAATGTGCTTTTCTTAAATAGAGATTCACCTGTGGAATTTACAGTCCACAATGAATTCACCATTGGTTCAGTGATCTGTTTGCAGCTGGAAAACGTGATTTACAATTCCTTCTTAAGGGTAGTCAAGTTGCAGCAAAGAAACTGGTGTCTATTTAAAATAATGACACAGGACATTGAAAAGAAAGACTTCGGACTGACCCTGTATTTCCCTCTTACTGTCTCTTTTTCCCTCCAGCATTGTTTTCTCCATGAGACAGGTGCACATTTCTTCAGCCCTCATCTTTTGTAGGAAGTCTTCCGGGATTAATGAGGAGTTACACTAATTACATTCTGTTATATAACTCCTGTACCTTCTGTTTATGTTATGTGTTAATTGGCACTATTTGTTTTACCGAGAATGTGATCAGGTTGGGGGAATGTGATGGGGTGGGGGAAGGGCCAGGTGGGAGAACAACATGGATACCAGTCTCTATGGTCTTTGACTCCAAGCCTCCACTTATGAACATTACTGGGACCCCACACCCACCAGATACATGCTCACTTTCCTTGGTCTGAATGACTGGAGCAGCGTGAGATTATGACTTTCATCGGCCCTTGGCACTTCTGGCTTCATGAGATACTTCCTTTAAAAAAATCATATTCTAGTGCTACATTGGTATAAAGACAAAAATAATCCAGACTGTATCTATTACTGCACATTAATTGTTAGAAAATAGTCCATTTTGGGGGGTTCTGATTTTAAGGGAGAGTGACGTTAAATCATTTTCATGGGTCCTTAAAAGCACTGTGGGCCCTATGCACTGTGTCCACTCTGCCAAGTGGGTAAACTGGTCCTTCCCCTTCTGAGGGGGGCGTCTCCTCAACGGTCGGTGTGCCGTCCCGACGGCTGCCGTGCTGTCCCTGGCGTGACCGTCCTGGCTGCTCGGGAGATCGATGCTGCTTCCACATTCTGCATGCCCATGATGGCTGTTCCTGCCCTAACAGCCCCCTGGCTCCTGCGGCTGGTCTCACTGTTTTTGTTAAGGGAGTCTTTCCTAACAGTGCTCACAGGTCTTTGAAAAAAGATGTTTCAAACTGACGAACAATAATTGCATGTGCTCAAACAAGCAGCTTTCATCTTGTCATTCTTAAAACACGCTCTCTAAAAGCCTGGAGCATCTAGACCCTAGGCAGAAAGCACCGGCAAGTAATATCCACGGTTACTCTTAAGATGTAACCTCTCCACCAGAAAACAGGCCTCGGCCTGCTTCAGAGTGGACTCCTGACCATCCAGGAGCACTTCTGAGGAAACTGAGTCAATCTATGTCTTTTTTTGTTGTTGTTAAAAATTTAGTCTATTAGTCTTTAATAACCAGAGTCACTGATTGGCTCCAAAGTACTTCTTGCCATTGTTTTTTCCTGATTATGCAGTTGGTCACTTGAGGAACAGACCTGTCCCACAATTTCTGAGCTGCGCCTATAGGCTAAGCTCCTCCTTGGGACCTTGTTATTATCTTGTATTTTGTAAACAACCCTGTGGCTGTGTCTCACTAATAAAACTGCCTGGTGAGAGCAAAGGTTGTGGGAATATCTTTTGAACCATTTCTGCCTTGTTGGGTATCATTCCCTGTGGGGGTACAAACACTCAAGTACACTCAACAAATATATGTCCTGGGTATCAAATTATTTCATCCTGCAATCACATACAGTATATGGCCAACTTTTACAGAAGGCCATTTTGAGTTAGACGAAAAGTTTTAATTAGACTTTTAAGGAAATAAAATAGTTTCAAGCACCTAAATAAAAATTCACTACAAGTAGTAAGATGGTACCAGGTAAAGATGCTTACAACTTGCCCTGAAGGACAGAGGGGGCTTTATTTTTAATTAGTAAGATCCATTTGTCCACCAACAATTTTCCATTTGTTTGTTCTTTTGAGAAGATTAAACATCCCTGATCTCACTCTTACCATGTCCCAGGGTTTGTTTGTCCTCTTTGTTTTGCAAGCAACTTACCACAGCAGTCAAGGTAATTGCACTTGATCTTCACTCACCTGTAACTGGCTTTGAATTAGTAAAGTTTTGCCATCAGGTTTCCTCTGATGAATGTGTCTCTAAGTTACTAGAGATTACTTTATCCTAAGGACGAACTTCTCTATTACACACCTGCAAGCAACTTTTCCTATCGAGGGTGGTCTTAAAACCACTTTTTTTTCTTTTGCTTTTGGCCTTATATTGAGGATGGCATAAATAATACATATTTCATAATTAATGAGTAAATGTAGAATATGTTGTTTTATTTTTTACATGATAAATTCCAAATTTGTTATATTTTGAGAGGCCTTTGAAGATTGTGTGAAATACGTCACAAAAAATGTAATACCAATTAAAGGGTTACTGGGATTATTTTTCAATTCCTTGCCAAATATCTCAGATCATTTGCAAACAGGCACTTTCTTGGTGTTATTTTTAAGAAAACGAGAATGACTAAAATACAAAGATTAAAAATTACTTTTTCTAAAAATTCTGCCCTGCCTCCCCAAATATAAGAACTCTAGGCTGTTTGTATCTCACTTGCACAAATGGATGGACACCTTAGCATTCAAGAGAAAGTAAAGCATGAAAATCATTCATCATCAAATAGGTAGTTGCTTAGACTATGCTGAAGCAATGCAGTTTTGGGCATAGAGGGAGGTGAGATACAGCCTCCTTTGGAAAGGAAGCAGGGAAGGAGGTCTTGAGGCCTTGTTTCTCAGTATATTTTATGATTGGAAAGTATTCCAAAGCAAATAAAATAAGAATCCCTGCAGGTAAATATGGGGTCAAGACAATGAAAATGTTCCCTTAGATTCACCATCTCTGGAATTCTTTTACTTATCAGGGATTAGATGTACTTCCCCAACTTCCTGCCTCTAGTAAATACACATGCCAAATTAAGGAAAAATAGAAAACAAGTCACAAGGAAGAATATTACCCTCTTACCAAATTGGAGGCCACTAAATGTTGAAGGTCATTATTTTGGAGGAAGGAGATTAAATTCTCATTTTTCCCTTTGTTTTCTTTTTTGAGATGGAGTCTCACTCTGTTGCCCAGGCTGAAGTGCAGTGGTGCAATCATAGCTCACTGTTAACTTGAACTCTTGGACTCAAGTGATCCTCCTGCCTCAGCCTCCTGAGTAGCTAGGACTACCTACAGGTATGCACCATTCTGCCTGGCTAATTTATAAGT
Source organism: Cebus imitator (assembly GCF_001604975.1). NCBI lineage: Eukaryota > Metazoa > Chordata > Mammalia > Primates > Cebidae > Cebus > Cebus imitator. The sequence continues at coordinate 1,497,467 of NW_016107668.1, forward strand.
TTTTTTTTTTTTTTTGTAGAATTGGAGTCTTGCTATGTTGTCCAGGCTGGTCTCAAACTCCTGGCCTCAAGCGATCCTCCTGTCTTATCCTCCCAGTGTGCTGAGACTACAGGCATGAGCCATCAAGTCTGGTCTCCCCTCATTTTTTTAAAGATAAAAAAGCCTGTACATTGAGTATACTGTTTTTAAATTATTGAATCTAAGACAGTAAATGTGTCCAGGTGTCATAGGGTAGAATTATACTATATCATTTTTATTCCAGAGGAAGGCAGTTAACTAGTGAATTGGAATTCACCCCTTTATGAATGTTTAAGGCATATTCTACTGTGAATTGCTGAGCCAGAATTGTAGCCTTGAAGCCTCACTATTCAGTAGGCTTCTCTGTGGCTTTCCTCAATTTCTGGCAGGTGCAAGTGTTTTTATCAGCTTGTTCTCCAGTCACCAAATGCCCTGGTTTTGTTGATATAACTTAAGAAAACTGCAAAAACTAGGCCAAGTTTACAAGCTACTAGCCAAGAAGGTCTGCAGCTAAGGTACTCCATCTGCCTGACTTCCCTGAAACAGCTCCAAGAGAGAAGCTGAGACTTTGGGAATTCCTATTCTAAAGTTGTGGAATCAACTCTGGCACCTCTGCTTATCCATATTTCTCTAGGGGTCACTGGCAATGTGTGGGTTGGTTCTTCATAATGCTGTTGGGTTCCTTAAAAGCAGATGAATAAGTCTCTCATCTTATGGAGAAGAGTTAGGAAAAATATAGAAAGATCCTCAAGCTGCAAGCCACTGTCAGCACGTAGCTGGGTATGGTCAAGGTGATTACCGGCTAATGGAGCCAGTGGGGCTGATGTGGTCAGAGGAGGAGAAAGTAGGAAGGCCATGTGGCATGCTGGCACCAACACCCAGGCTGGAGTCAGAAGAGAGGAGTTTCAATCCCAGTTCTGGCTTTTACAAGCTTTCTCTCTAAACTTCTGTTTTACCTTTTAAAAACAGGATAGCATTACTGTCTACTTCATAGATTTTTCAGAATTACAGGAACTAGTACACGCAGAAGCACTTTCCACAAAGCCTGGCACAGAGTAGGTGCTGAAATATTAACTGACTATGAACTATGACTGCTGAGCTCATGAGCTCTGTTGGCTTAATTGTGTCTATGAGATAGGTGGCAAAGATGCAATCTTTTGCTTGTGTTCATCCATGGAATATGTGGCAATGGTTCTCCTGGTCTTACTGTTGCAGAGTATTCTATCATCTCAATGTACCACATTTACCCATTTAACTGTTGATGGATATTTGGGTTCTTTGGGCGATTACAAGAGAACAGTGTAATGAACTTGAATTTAGAAGCCACAGGGGACATAAGAAGACCAAATAAACTGAAAAATAGATGTGAAAAGAATAGAGAGACTTAAATATCAGCAATAGAAGCAGCAAACAGTGAATGTATAGAGAAAATGTCTTATCCGTGAGCAAATTAAGAGGAAGTCTGAGTCTCTGTAGCCAATAAGCAAAGACAAATGTTGAGATGACTTAAATTAAGAGTAACAGGGTACGGAGATGAAGGATCAGAAGCAAGACCAGGATGCTGAATCTAGCTGCCAGCAGGTAACAACAAACCAGTGTCTAATGATTTCGGATTAGTAACTGTTATGAGCTGAGCTGTGACTCTCAAAATCATGTTTTCTTCCATAGATACTAAGCTGCAGTGCCTAAGACTGTGGCTGTGTCTGGAAACAGGGTTGTTACAGAGGTAATTAAGTTAGAAGGAAGTCATCGGAGTGGGTCCTATTCCAGTATGACTGGTATTCTTATGAGAAAAGGAAATCAAGACACAGACATTCACAGAGGGAAGACCAGGCGAAGACACCCACTGACAGCCAAGGAGAGGCCTTTGAAAACCAACCCTGCTGACACCCTGATCTCAAGCCTCCAGCTTCCAGAAATGCGAGCACATAAAATAAAATTCTATTGCTTAAGCCACCAATCTGTGGCACTTTGTTATGGAAGCCCTAGTAAGCTAACACAGCAACAGAACAACCACCCATGAATGACGGCAAAGTGGTCTTACACTTACATCTCTGTTTAGAAAAATCCAAAAAGAATTCACTAACAATGTTACTTTAAGCCTTTCAGCTAATTTCTCCTGTGGTTTCTAGTCTGTTCAAAAGGACTTCATAGGCATTGAAAATGAGGAATGTGGAACCTTTGGCCACCTACAACATGCCATGACCTAACTGTCAGGGACAGTTGCCCAAAATAAATGTAAATGAAGAGTGTGCCTTGAGTGGCAGTCATGGAGCTGTGCTTTCTCTCACTAAACGGAGGTTTTAGTCACATGACCTCAAATTATAGTTTGGAACTGCTTGAAAATAATTTTCTTGTGAAAAAGCAAATTTCTTTTGTTTTCTAAATGTAAATGCTCCAAGGAAGTTGTTTCCAACTAAAAGTTTATTAAATTATATACATTTAGAAGCTTCATTAGTTAATATAGACATTAGCCAAAAGATAGAGTTCATATGTATGTAAACAGAGAACAAAGTAAAAAAAAGAACATTTGGAAAATAATCATGTACCACTGATAGCCTTTACATTTTATTTGAAGAAAGCGCTTGCTAATATCTCTGTAGCGTATTTTGGGGTAGGGCTTACACCTGGTCTCTGCTGTCAGACACAGCCTGGCCTGTTTCAACTTATATATGAAGACATTAGCTTAGATGATATCCATGGGCGACTTTAGGTGAGTTAGAACCCTTGGAGTGCCACAATGTTTTAATAAAGCCAGTTTCTCTTTTTCTAATCACTATAAATGTATAATTCACATTTCTATCGGTATGCAGGTGATGTACAAATTCACTTTACTTTTCTATCAAACCTTCTGGTTATAATCACAGTACTGATTAGTTTCAAATGTAGAACACCTGTTATAAATGTCAACAGATGTATGAAATTTGCTCTTGGAGCTACCATTTAAGTACTTATTAGAAAGAAAAAGAGCCTCTGAATTCTCTTCCCCACCATGCTTATTGACACTCGTGAAGATGAGAGGCGAGGCTAGGAGCAGAACCAGGTAGCCCACTCCAGACAGAATTCCAGTGGTTTCGAAGCCCGTGTCTGGCTGTGCTTAGACTCAAGTCCCACAATCTATATTCCATATTTCTGTTCTTAGAGGTTTGCTTCCACTGACAAAACAGAAGGGGAAGAAAGCAGTTGCCAAGTGCCTGCCTTTTCTCGGGTGTTATGCTATTTGCTCATCAACCACAAGCTACTGAGGGATGCGTTAGCTCAGTGGGTGTGGCCACATGGCTTTACAGATGTGTGCTTGCTGAGGGTAGGCGGGATTTCTGTTGATAGAATGTGGGACCTGGCATTAGAAAACGGAGTAGGAGGCTCAGACACAACAATGCTTTCTTGTGTTATCTTGGGCAGAGATCTTATTTTTCTCTAAGGTGGAGAATGCCAATGGTACTAATAACTGCCTCGCTGACATGGCAGGGTTTTTTGAGGATCAAAAAATAGGTAATATAGGTAAAAATGAGCATTCGATATGCTCAAATAATGTTATAAATCAGCAAAATACCATTAGCTGAGTAAATTATTTTCCGTGTGTATTTGGGAGGCCATAGAATCTGAAAGGACTATTTATAATTTGAAATAATAACTTGGTAATGCTATACTATAATCAAAAAGTTAATGAACTTCTTCTAACAACAGAAACCCAAAGCAAGGCTCGATCTGGTCGATTACAGCTGTAGCTGTGAAACTCCAACATACCACAAGATTGCCGATGAATTCACAGAACTGACAAAGAGAGAACTGTGTTAGGAAATCTATCTAACCGCAGTTATATAATCACAATAAAAAAGATGACTTTCGACTTTCAAAGTCTAAGAAAGGATTCAAAGTAGAAGACTTTAAGACTGTTGGAATATTTCAGGCAATTTCAAAAGTATACATTTCTATTAATTAGTACACTGGTTTGTCTGATGAATTATAAATAGGCATCACATATCTTGTTTCCAATTTGGAAAGACTGGAACATTTTGGTGGACCATTTAGTTCCTAAAGGTATTGGACCATTTCTTTCTTTGTACCTGACTGCCTGTACCTTTGTATTCCCTGTATAGGAATACTGGAAATACGACCGTACTCCCTGTCTCAATCCATTATTAACAGGCAGGAGAGTAATTTGATAATATTGGTTTCAAGTTGCTTATAAAGTTTTTCTCAATCTGCTACAAATGGACTCCCCGCTAACCCCTGCATTTTCTTCTTTCTGACTCTCAGATATATATCAAAAGAGACTAAATTAACATTTAAAAATGATTTGGCCTAAACTCAGTTCAATCTGCCAAATAATGCACTGTGGCCTTTTAGGTCCAAAGAGCAACTACATGACACTGATATTTTATGAGACAGGTTGAAATTGATACTAATTCTAGGTAGATGTTATATACACAAAAAATTAATCCTTTAAGATCCTAGTTATTCCCATATAAATATATGCCATTTATTTAAATTCAACTTTTAAAAGGTTCTGATAAAGTAGAAGAGATTTTAGGTCCTCCGCGGAAGCTCTGCCTATAAACACTGAATTGAAGAAAACTCAAAATGGTTTCAGCCTATTAAAATTTAGGTTTAAAATTTAGAATTGCTCTAATCTCCACTCCCCCGTTAACCATATCACAGTATTCCCTTTCAGTCACATGTAACCTGTTCAAGTACCATAAAGACAAAAAACCTGGCTGACCAGCATTATTTTTCCATTTTTTTGGAAATTGGAAATTTTTTCTAATTCTCAAATTTTTTTGAAAAAAAAAATTTCCTATCTAGAAAAAAAAAATGCCAAGCAAACCTGCTCATTTAAAGGATTCTAAAGATTCCAAGTTATGGTCCACAGTCAATATATATTCAGCCCCAACTCTGACAACTACATCTGAGGAACCATCCATCAAGGAAAGATGAGTGGGTACTAGCCCTCAGGCCTGTAATAGCCTCATCCTTCAAAGGAAAAATTAGGTTTAGTATATTCTACTTAGTGATGTAGAATGAAGTATTCACACGTTAGAAAGGCTTGCTACGAAGAAAAAATGCTTTGTTCCCTGTAGTCAGTCTTAACGTGATAAAAAAATTTCAGCTAATTAGAATAGCCAAATGTCTTTGAGTGTTCTCATTAATCAAAATCGTATGATATTTCTTTTGCTAGACTTCAAAACACAGAGACTTGTTTTTAATTTCTTACACTTAATGGGTGATTTTCTTAAATGTTGCACCAAGGTCACAAAAGGAAGTTATTTTAAAGGCTTACTTCCTTGTTTTTTCCTTAGGCCATCGCAGTTACTTTAGGTATTACTTATAAATGTCTACGGATAATTTATTCAATGGTATAAAAACACAGACTCATTTTCTAGTTTTGTTTCCATTTATAATAAACTTCTTTAAAGATCTCATTGCAAATTATTTTGAGAGATTTTAAGTTGCAGTAAAAACTTAACCTAATCTGTTATAGGGTTTTTAATATTTAAGTCATCAAGTTTTAGAAATTACAGACATGTTTTTTCTTTTTTCTCAAGAACTTAAAACAATTTGCTCATTAGGCTTAGAATTTGACCTTTGAAAAGTGAAAATAAAGATGTTGGCGTTTTCCTCATTAAAAGTTGCTTATTTTCTTAGACAATATTTAATTGGAAATAGAAATGTATTTCTTGCATTTGGATATTTTAATATATAGTTTCTTTTTGCTATAAGAATAAAATAAAAACTATGTCACAGTAAACAAAGAAAGTGACGGACAGTTTTTGCAAGAACTTAACTTGGATTCTTATATTACAGAATTCATTGTCCAGACAGGTCTCTTTTAATTAGTACCACAGAATTTTACTTACTTATTTCTTTTTTTTTTCCCATTTATTTTATTGCATTTTAGGTTTTGGGGTACATGTGAAGAACATGCAAAATTGTTGCATAGGAACACACGTGGCAGTGTGATTTGCTGCCTTCCTCCCCATCACCTACATCTGGCATTTCTCCCCCTGCTATCTCTCCCCAGCTTCCCACCCCCCACCGTCCCTCCCCTATTTCCCCCCAACTGACCCCAGTGTGTAGTGCCCCCCTCCCTGTGTCCATGAGTTCTCATTGTTCAACACCCGCCTATGAGTGAGAACATACGGTGTTTGATCTTCTGCTCTTCTGTCAGTTTGCTGAGAATAATGGTTTCCAGGTTCATCCATGTCCCTACAAAGGACCCAAACTCATCATTTTTGATGGCTGCATAATATTCCATGGTGTATATGTACCACATTTTCCCTGTCCAGTCTATCATCCATGGGCATTTGGGTTGGTTCCAGGTCTTTGCTATTGTAAACAGTGCTGCAATGAACATTCGTGTGCACGTGTCCTTATAGTAGAACAATTTATAATCCTTTGGATATATACCCAGTAATGGGATTGCTGGGTCAAATGGAATTTCTATTTCTAGGTCCTTGAGGGATCGCCACACTGTCTTCCACAATGGTTGAACTAATTTACACTCCCACCAATACTTACTTATTTCTTTCAACATAGAATCTGTGAATGTTGATGATTTTATTTTCAAGTTATATCATGTTAACATTTTTATCTCTTTCTCCTTTTTCCAAAATGAGCGATGAAATTATATGCTTTAGAACTTTCGACACCTCAAAAAGTCTTAGGCAGATATATTACCTATCATTCTCTATATATGATATTTGTTACTGTACAGGTGAGAGCAAGGACCGATAAAAATATACCAACTGGATCTTTTCTTTGATGAACAGAGATTGGTGTTTTAGATAGCAGGCATCTCCTTAAGCGCAAACATGGCTCTTCGAGTGTCAGTCTTATTACAGAGTACCAAAGTTCCACAGAGGAGAGTCCAAACTCTAAGAGCTGCCTGGCGTCATGGAGTGTTCTTGAGGAAAGGGACTCTTGGAACCCTTTTTCCTGTTTGATGTGGAGGGTCTTCTTCCACCACTTCCTCCCCCGCGGCAGTACACCCAGCAGCTCTACTGCGGTGCTCACCATTACACATTGAGTCCAAGTTACTGACCTCTGTCTCTGCAGAGGCTGCTTCCTTCACTTGGAATGCTCTTCTTGTCATCTTTGCCTGGTGAATTCCATGTATTCTTCCAGGTTCAGCTCAATCACTATCTTTTTTTTTTTTTTTTGGACAGAGTCTCATTCTGTCGCCTAGGCTGGAGTGCAGTGGCGCAATCTCACAACCTCCGCCTCCCGGGTTCAGGTAATTTTCCTGCCTCAGCATCCAAAGTAGCAAAGTAGCTGCGACTACAAGCACCTGCCACTATGCCCAGATATTTTATTTTATATTTTTAGTAGAGATGGGGTTTCACCATGTTGGTCAGGCTGGTCTTGAACTCCTGACCTCAGGTGATCCACCCACCTTGGCCTCCCAAAGTGTTGGGATTACAGGCGTGAGCCACTGTGCCTGACCTTTTTTTTTTTTTTTAAATTGAAGCCTACATTGTGATTTTCTTTAAGTTGGATACTGGGTCTCATTCTGTTTTGTGTTGCCACTAACAGTCGTGTGGGCACAAAGGTGTTAAATGAAGGCTTGTTGGATGAATGAAGGCATGAATGGACTGACAGGTGATATATCTGCCTAAGACCCTTTGAGGTTTCTTCCAAAGCCACGTCACAGAAGGATAAAACCATCTCCTTCCCAAACCTCTCCACCAACGTCTGAGGCAAAGACTAAGGATGGCGGCGGCTCCTGGCTGATAACTGAATGGAGTTCTCCTCAGCGATCGTTTCAAACCTTTTGATCTCTGTAGCCAAAAGAAAGGTTGTTATGAGTTTACGGCTCCGCCACGGGACATTTTTATATTTTCTGCAAGCCCCTTGTAGGGATAGTGAAAATTATATTTACTTTAAATTAAGATATAGTAGCAGTTTGGACAGGGAGAAAGGAAAGAAAGAAAATTCGCTAAAAAATCCTCTTCATTATCTAATTAAATTAAATAATGTAAATGCCTTCTGTGAGATGCAGCCCTTTTGCATGTGACTGAGAAACTGACCCGAGTTTTGCACTCAGATTGATAAAGTGTAGAACAAGAAGACAAGGAAGTGATGTCTTTGTATGCTTTGCTCAGTGTCATACATGTGAAGCCAAGCAGAGCACCTGACAGAGTAGGTACTCAAATATTTGTTGAATGATTTTTTAAAAATCCACAAAAAACTCTGATAAAGCAGAAGCAGGAGTTCAGAGCCAGAGAAGTTAGTATCCGCAGAATCCACAGAAGTCTTGTGAGGTGGTGCTGGGTGGGAGTTTCTGAATTTTACCGTGCAGCCATGCTTTGAGTCAGTCTTGTCTGTATCTGAAGATTTAGGGAGACCTAGCTGGCATAGAGATTACATAAAATAAAAGAGAAGAAACTATAACTTTAATCAAAGATGCCTTAAGGAAGAACTAGTACATTCATGTTCAATGATATTGAAGCCAACATAAATTACCTTAGTAATGAGAGATGTGGAGAAAAGTCATTCAATGTTTGAAGATGATTGGAAAAAGCTGGAAATTGTAGTGATGTAGTAGGTGAGGACAGAGTGATTATGTGCTGTGCCTGGAGGAAGGTGGAGAGCACTCTCTGGCTTTCTGAATTAAACAATTTCCTGAACAACATGAGAATAAAGGAGGCACAGGGAATTCGTTCGGAAAGGCCATCCTGCAGAAGACGGCTGTGGGTGAGATGCATTCTTTACTTTGAAGCCTCCAAGAATAAAACCCCTCTTTATTTGGTGTGTGACCGTGAATATAACCATTTCTGCTTCTGAAGAAACTACTCAGAACTGTAAACTTATCTGAAGAAGAGATGGGCATGAGAGCATGCAGTTAATAAAAATCACTACCAAAATGTACTCAGCATGTCATAAACAGCTTCTGGGTGACTCTCACAAACACCTCTTTGACGTGGATACAATTACATCCTCATTTTACAAAAGAGATGCTGGAAGCCCAGAGAGAAAAACTTAAATCAAAGAGAGCAGCCTAGCAATAGAAGTAGCAGTAATGGTAGTAGCAGGAATAATCATTTGTCGGGCATCTAAAATATACGAGGTGTCATGCTAAACGCTTCATATGTATTTTGGTAGTACAGCCATGCATTGCTTTACGACAGGGATACAGTTTGAGAAATGTACTATTAAACAATTTCTTTGTTGTGTGGACACCACAGAATGTGCTTCCCAAAACCAGATGATTAGCCCATGCACACTGAAGCAATGTGGTATAATCTATTGCTCTTAAACTCCAAACCTGTATGGCCTGTTATTGTGCTGAATACTGCAGGCAATTCTAACACAACAGTAAGCATCTGTGTATCCAAATATACCTAAACATAGAATATGTACAACAAAAATATGATCTAAAAGATAAAAAACGGTACACCTACACAGGGTACCTACCATGAATGGAACTTTCAGGACTGGAAGTTGCTCTGGGTGAGTCCCCAAGTTTGCAGGCCTGAGACATTACTGTACACTACTGTAGACTTCAGAAACACTGTACCCTTAGGCTTTACTACATTTATACAAAGTATTTTTCTTTCCTCAGTAATTAAATTAAGCTTAGCTTACTGTAACTGTTTTACTTTATGCATTTTTTAATTAACCTCCCCCCCACTTTTTTTTTTTTTTTTTTTTTTTTTTTTTTTTTTTTTTATTTTTTTTTTTTTTTTTTTTTTTTTTTTTTTTTTTTTTTTGAGACGGGATCTCACTCTGTCACCGAGGCTGGAGCACAGTGGTGGGATCTCAGCTCACTACAACTTCCACCTCCTGAGTTCAAGTGATTCTCCCACCTCAGCCTCCTGAGCAGCTAGGATTACAGATGCCTGCCACCACTCCCAGCTAATTTTCATATTTTCAGTAGAGACAGGGTTTCACCATATTGGTCAGGCTGCTCTCAAACTTCTGACCTCATGTGATCCACCCACCTCAGCCTCCCAAAGCACTGGGATTACAGGCGTAAGCCACCACACCGGCCTAAAAAAACCCCTTTTAATCCTTTTGTAATAACACTGAGCTTAAAACACAAACACATTGTACAGCTGTACAAAAATATATATTTTTGGTCTCCTTATTCTAGAAGCTTTTTTCTATTTTTGATTTTTTTCTTTTTAAAATCTTGTTAAAAACTAAGACACAAACACATTTATGAGCCCAGGCCTGCACAGGGTCAGGGCCATCGAGATCACTCTCTTCCACCTCGGCAGCTTAAGGGCAATACGCATGGATATATCATTTTCTACGATAAAAATCTCTTCTTCTGGAATTCTTCCTGAAGGACCTGCCTGAGGCTGTTTTACAGCTTTTTTTTTAGTAAATGTAAGAAGCATGCTCTAAAATAATGATAAAATGTATGGTTAAGTAAATATGTAAGCCAGCAACGTAGTTGTTTATGATCAAGATCACGTATGTACCGTACATAACTGCGTGTGCTCTACGTGTACAGCTGGCGCACAGTAGGTTTGTCTTCACCAGCATCACCACAGACAAGTGAGTAATGCACTGAGCGACGACATTGGCACGGCTGTGATGTCACTATGTGATAGAGATTTTTCAGTTCCATTAGCATCTCACAGGACCACTGCCGTATACGTGGCCTGTCTGTCATTGACTGAAATGTCTTCATGTGGAGCACGACTGTGCCTCAATCACAGCTCTTTGAGGTATATGCTTTCACTATGACCACTTTAAAGATGCGGAAGTTGAGACACAGAGGGCTCAACTGGGAAGAACTAGTAAGCAGCAGAGTGGGAAATGAGCCCAGGGTCCGGCCTCAGGGTCTGTGCTTCTAGCTGCTGTTTCATTGCCTCTAATGACAGCTGGGATGAGAAGGCAAGTTCATCCAGACCTGGGCCCAGGTTGTCGGCCACGCCCCTCTCCCAGGGCCAGGCTCCACTCGGGGACACCTCACCATTTCCACTGTCATCTATTTCCTCCTTGGGCAAAAGCATGAGGATTCCATGTAGCAAAATCTGGATACGTTCCTGTTTTTATCCAGGTCACACCTTTGGTGGGTATGGTAAAATCCAGGATTTGGGGAGAGGCACATTTGACCTTCAAATATATGTTCTTTCTTCTAAAAGGCACTGTGATAACTTTAGGTTAAAACAAAATTCTTGAAGACATTGTGGTGCAGTAGCTTTTTAAAGTGTCCCTGGAGTGGTCCATTAGCAAACCTCCCTTTCTACCTCTCTCTGGACCGAGAGACAAAACCGAAGCTTCAGTCCCAGTCCTCCCACTTAGAAGGGTGTGACTTTGGGCCTGCTGAGCTCCTCTGTTCTCATCTGTTAAAATGGGAATCATGATGCCCATTTCACAGTGTTGGAGGCAAAGAACCCAGTGCAGGAAGTTAATACTGTAGGCATCTGAGAATCATTAATTTCTTCTTCCTTTTTTCCTCTTTCTCTCTCATCTCTCCCTTATCTTGGGCAAGACAGCAAATATGAATTTTCAATGGTAGAAGCACTATGCTACAGTTGGTGTGTATTTGTGGACACTTCTGAGACACATCCGCAGACAGTAGCGAATAAAAGAAAAGGGTTCTTACGAAATGAAAACGTGACACTTTTTTCAGAGTCCTCAAGTTCTCCTCAACTCTCCAATGTACTGTCTGTGTCTCAGGCCTGCTTAAGGACAGCTGTGGATTTGGAAGGATATTCCACAGATTCTAGGGCTTGACTAAATACTATCTCATTCTCTTCTCTAGTGGCTTCACAGCTGGACATCCTGGACTGTGCTCCAGTTACCAGTAAAACAGAAAAGGAAGATCAGGGAAGTAACAAGACACTGCCCAAACTCTTCGTGTGGGAGATCCAACGCAGTCCTTGAAACACTCCAGCGATGTAGGTTCTAATGCTTGCTTTAATAATACTTCAGGTAAAGTGGCCGTGTTGGGATTTGAATCTGGGTTTGCTTAACGCGGAAGCTGGAGATCTTCCCATGACCACAGCGAGCTGCCTCTCTCTAGGTGCTCGATAAGTACGTATGAGCTAATGGAAACCATTTTTAGGCTTGTGAAAACCTTTCCCAGACTTACTGCTTATCAGGGAGTCGGTCTTGCATTTTGGCGAATGATTATGGGGTCTTCACAGGCACCACCGAGGCACACTTGATGGAACTCCAGCTCCACTCTGCTCAGGAATGCAGGGACAGAGTTTAGTAGAATGCTTTTTTTTTCTCTTGAGTAATTTGTCTGCAAATAGGTTAGGCTGAGGCTGCCACTGGGTGAGCAGTAGCTGTGCCTTGAGCAGGGGGTCATGATCAGGACATACAAGCAGGAACTTCCACACACAACTCTATCTTTGAAGCAAGAAAAGAGCCGAAAAAAATACAAACAAATAACTGTTTTTTTTTTTTTTTTTTTTTTTTTTTTTTTTTTTTTTTTTTTTTGAGATAGAGTTTCGTGATGTTGCCGCGGCTGGAGTGCAGTGGCACGATCTCAGCTCACTGCAACTTCTGTCTCTCATGTTCATGCAATCCTCCTGCCTCAGCCTCCGGAGTCTCTAGAACTACAGGGGTGTACCACCATGCTCAGCTAATTTTTGTATTTTTAGTAGAGACGGGGTTTCACCATGTTGGCCAGGCTGGTCTTGAACTCCTGACCTCAAGTGATCTGCCTGCCTCAGACTCCCAAAATGCTGGGATTATAGGCACGAGCCTTCACGCCTGGTCAACTTTTTAAAGGTACTTAAGTGTTATAAGTGCTTGCCTTTCTTAACTCTATAGAGAGACACCTGGCAAAATGTCCATCAGAAAAGCAACAAGAAGCAGGCGTTCCTTCAGGCTCCCGGCTCTCAAAGTTATTCTCTGGAGGCAAAACTGGATGGCCTGGACAGAGGGAGCCCCACAGCCCTGATCGGAGGGGAACCTTCATTACAACTGTCTGTCGTCACTCTTCCCAGCCAGAACCAGTGTGCTCCTCTCCAGGTGGCTTCTCCTTTCTTCATTCTTTTCTTTTTGAGGGAAATTTACACAAATTTCCTTCTTTCCCTTCTCAATTTCCCCGATTGAGTTGCGTTGGGCCTTTTACAACATCGAATTTGTGTTTAAGCCTCTATCCCTTGGCTTTAAGTGAGGATCTGAAACATCTACTTTTGTGATGCAGAGTTTAGATCAGAAGCATTTCAAAAACATGTATTATGTTTTTAAGTGGGAAAAGGGATGGGCATTAACAGAGAACCTGTTTTATAACAGATTAACAGGTATGCATTATGTGTTTGATCAATTACAATTGTAATTGACCTAATCAATTAAAATTGTCTAATCAATTACACAGTTTTTTGGTTTCCTTAAGATAGGACGCAAACCAATTGCTCAAGACACATACAGCTCTTCCAGAAATAAATCTTCCCTCTTGGGACATTGTACCCTCGACGGCGGTACTTGGTATCATAACGAATGAAGTCCTAAAAATATCTTTAAGGGAGGCCTGGTAAGAAATGGGATTATTTTAGGACTCTAGTGTGATGCTATTGGCTAACATGAAAAGACACAGTCAGCCAACAGCATTGCATCAGCCAACAGCATCTCTTTCCACGTTAGCCAACAGCACCACGCTGGGGCACAACGCAACAGGCATCGTCATGTAAATCAAGCAGGTGCCTAAGGAGCACAAAGAATGAAGGCTTTTCCTTACAGAATCAGTCGGTGCAAGCAGTTCTTCGCTTTCTGATGTTGGCAACTCACATTTGAACTAAGTCACAAATGTATTCTGCTCAATTATCTGCTTGGAGTTCACCTGAAGTTTTTCATGTCTGACCTCTCGATCTTTATGACTATTTTTCCAGTACCTCGTAACCTCCCAAGTATCATCATGAGAGCTATGAAAGTGAAGAGAGACGTCTGTTATCTAAGAATCTGCGAGAGATGACTCAGTTAGCGTCCTCTCCCTGAGCGTACCGTGGTAGGAACAGCTACTGTGTCCTCCGGAGCGTGACAATGAGAACGCAGACACTGGCTCGTCCTGATGCAGCCTGCGGTCCATCTGGGCCTCCAGACGTTCCTTCGCATTTGCATTCATGTGCGTCCCCACTACTCCAACTCCTACACCTTTTGGCAGGAAATATCCACACAGCTGGATTGGATGCAGAAGATGTTTTCGTTTTTTGCCTCACTAAACTCTAGTTTCTCTCAAGCAATGTGTGTTTTCTTTATATTCCAGCCCAGAAATCATTTAACAGGAAGAAGGCATCTTAGAGCTGTGCTTTGAGAAACGGCTGAGGAACAGGGTACAAAAGCATATTGCAATCACAGAATTCTCCCCCCTCTCCTCACCACCCCCGCCCCCAACACATAATGTATATTCTGTAAAAAGTTCTCTCTGGAGCTCACTAGACTGACTTACAACTGCTGGGATTATGATTTGTTGCCTGGAAGATTATGGATCACAGAGCAGTAAATCAGTCAGTCAGCAAATATTGCCAAGCACTGTCCCAGGCTGGGGGAATGTGGCAAACAAGGCAGAAAGATGTAACCCTTGTGGAGTACAGGATTTGGAAGAGATGAGAGACATTACACAAAGAATTTCAAGCATGGTAAATGCCATTAAGGAGAAGGCATGAGATGCTCTGGGAAGAGATGACAGCAGGATGTGAGGCGAACACCTGTGCCTTTATTTACATGTGCCCAGAAGACAGCTTTCTCTTGATCGTCCAGTGCTGCTTTTAGAATTTGAGTGCTTCCCACTGTTTACAATAGCAAAGACCTGGAACCAACCCAAATGCCCATCGATGATAGACTGGACAGGGAAAATGTGGCACATATACACCATGGAATATTATGTAGCCATCAAAAATGATGAGTTTGTGTCTTTTGTAGGGACATGGATGAACCTGGAAACCATCATTCTCAGCAAACTGACAGAAGAGCAGAAGATCAAACACTGCATGTTCTTACTCATAGGCAGGTGTTGAACAATGAGAATACATGGACACAGGGAGGGGAGCACTACACACTGGGGTCAGTTGGGGGAAAATAGGGGAGGGACGGTGGGGGGTGGGGAGCTGGGGAGAGATAGCAAGGGGAGAGACGCCAGATGTAGGTGATGGGGAGGAAGGCAGCAAATCACACTGCCATGTGTGTACCTATGCAACAATCTTGCATGTTCTTCACATGCACCCCAAAACCTAAAATGCAATAAAATAAATGGAAAAAAAGAATTTGAGTGCTTCCTTTTCTTTTCTTTCTGAGAAGGAGTCTCACTCTGTTGCCCAGGCTGGAGGGCACTGGCTCAGTCTCAGCTCACTGCAACCTCTGCCTGCTGGGTTCAAGCGATTTTCCCGCCTTAGCCTCGTCAGTAGTTGGGATTACAGGCAGGTGCCACCACGCCTGGCTAATTTTTTGTATTTTCAGTAGAGACTGGATCTCACCATGGTGGCCAGGCTGGTCTTGAACTCCTGGTCTCAAGTGATCTGCCCACCCCAGCCTCCCAAAGCGCTGGGATTACAGGTGCGAGCCACTGCGCCCGCCCCTTTTCTTAATTCTCATATGTCTGTTTGAAGGACAAAATGTTCACTGAATCTATTATAAGCTGTGACCAGAATGTTATTCAACTAATTTAAAAATCTTCATAATTCACGCAGAAAGATCGGCCTTGCCTTTAATGAAAAAGAATTCCATATTCATTTCATAGAAAATGAATTATTTAATTGGGAATTTTAATATATTGGATATTTGCTTTAAATTCCCGGTGAGTCAGTCTGTTGAAAGACCTCAAGTGAATTTTTTATTATTCCAATAAGGGGAGAATTGGCATAAATATTTATCCAGTGAGATTGGGTTCAAGTTTCTCCCAAGAACACGGGGGAAACTGCCCTTAGTAGAATTGCCGCAGAGCGCAGCGTTTCCCAAAGCACAGCAGCTGCATCTGAACCCTCAGCTTCAGCATCACGTGGGAACTCATTAGAAATGCAAATTCTTGTGGCCCACTCTCAAACCATGAAATCAGAAACTAGGGTGAAGCTGTCAAGGTGTGTTTCAGTAGCCCCTTCAAGTGATTCTGTGCATGCTAAAGTTTGATAGTCACTGGCCTAAGGCTTAAGATCATGGATCTGACATCACACAGATCAAAGCTGAACTCCTAGCTCTCCTGCCTAATAGCAGCTGGACTGTAGATGATTTCCCGATGTCTCCATTTTCTCATCTGTCATATGAGCACAGTAATAACTGTCTTGCTTGTAAGTCTGACGTAAGGACTAGATGAAGCAATGCTTACAAAGTAAGCACAGTAAGTGTTTAAAAAGTACTCGCTGTTACTTTTAATGAGGTTTCAGCTGTTTTTCATCTATGTAGCTGGACTAACACGAGTTACCTGCAGGACAAAATGGAACTCAATTTATTTCTAATAAGGTGAAATCATGTTCACGTCGGCAGTGAATATCAAAACCTACTCAGGCATCAGAGCGAGCAATGTACTTCAGAGACTTAGACAAACCTCAAAACTAAGACGTAATCAAGAGATCGCCTTAGCTGTCACACTGGGAACCCTGGGTTGAGAAGCTGCTCTCACTAGGCTTTCACAGGCTTCAATATCAGGGATAGGTTTGGCCTAGACCACAGCTGTGACCTTTGCCTGGGACTTGAGGTGAGATCTTGTTGCTCTGCTAGCTCAGCTGACACCTGTCTTTTTAGAGATCTTTATCTGAACCTTTCCTGAGACACTGATCACTCTGCCATGTACTGTAGTTATTTATGGGCGTGCCGTGACTCCCCAGCTAGATGCCACCTTCTTGGGACGGGGCCCAAAGCAGAGTCATCTTCATATGGCCCTTGCTCCTATCATCAACGCCTTACCCCTGGGAGAGGACTGATGTTTTTGAAATGAATAAATGAGTGAAAGCATGTTTTCAAACTGAAACGCAAAGCTGAAATAGTTCACTTCATATTCTTACCATGGTAGATAAACACTGTAAGAAGAGAGACAAGCTTTTCCAAAAGTGAAATTTGATCCTTAACATGACCTAGAAGGGCAATGGAAGTGAGTGGATTTCACCTCCTAGATTCCACTGGAAAACTGCATGTGCTGTTCTTAGGACGCCCTGAGCCATTTCAGGCAGGACCATGGGGATATACTCACCTGCAAAGAGGGTGGCATTTCCTTGCCTCCTTATACTTTGAATGTATTCAAAGAGGGTCAACAGAAATTACATTAATTTTTATATTTTAGGATATACAGCAGTATGTTGCACATAAGAGATAATATTTTTTCAATAAATGAATTTAGAAAAGTACTGCAAAGCACTTAACTTGGCAAAGCAAGAAGAAGGCAATCAAGCACATAAAATAAGATTATTTATTTATCACTTTCATCTTAGATTCTAGATATTTCAGCTCTCTTTCTTACCCAAGTTGGAAGGCTGTGCGCAGAATCTGAGAGGTAAGAATTGGACAGTCCAAAGGAGGAAAGAGTTCCCATTAGAAACTCATTTCCCATTCCCAGGGAGGTTGCTCAGAGGCCAGTGGGAGTGCCTTGCTTAAAAAAGTTTTTATTGGCAGCACAGTGTGTTTTCAATAATAATTCTGGTCATTCTTTAAACTCTGCCTAATGTTATTTTTATTAATTTAATTTTTTGAATAGGTGTTACATTGCTATCGTCCAAAAATTTAAAAAAGGCACCTAGTAGAAAATCTTCCTCACCCCCTATTCCTCATCTGCCTAGCTCACTTATCCATCATGCCCTGTCCATAAATAAGCACTGTGATTCATTTTTATGTGTCCTTCCAGAGTTTCTTTATGTTCATACAAATGAACACAGATGCTATACATATTTTTATTTTCCTACCCTTCTAATGGCAAGAGATAACATAGTGTACCAATTATTGTATACTTTGCCTTTATTACTGGATACATCTTAAAGATTTTCCTATACCAGTGCATAAAAAATTTATTTTTGCTATATCTGCATAATAATATTCATTTATAGAAATATATTTATCTAGTACCTTATTGATGACAATTTAGATTATTTTGTATTTTGACACTAGAATCACTGCTTGTAATAAATAATTTTGTAAATAGTGCTACACATTTTAAAGAAAGTTTTAACTTGCTATCTCTAAATTTAGAAAAAGTAACTTGATATTAGGCAAAACAAGGAAAAATAATACCAATATTCTATGCCAGTATTAATTTTTCTATTACTTGATTTAATTATTCTAATACTCTGCCCAAATCTTCTTATTCACATACTTAATATACCACAACATATAAGCACAGATAAAATTACTAGAGAACACGTCAGCATCATGAGGTTTCTGATGGACCATATTGAAACTGTTCTCTCTGTAGTCTACCCTGTGTGCTATTCACTCCACATGTGGCTTTACCCTTGATTTAAAACCAGTCTCCACCCTCCAAATGTTCCTCCTGAGTCTTACACTATTTCTATTTTTGGCACTAAAATTCACTCAGTTACTCAGGTCAAAAAGCCTGGCAATTTTCCCAAGTTCTCTTTTCTCCTCACCTGGAATAGCCAATCCATCAGCAGAGTCAATAAATCTTGAATGCCACCACTTCTTGACACCACCACAGTTGCTACCCTGCTCTCCTCCCTCACCTGGACTCCTGAACGGGTGCCCTTGCTGCTGGCCTGTTTCCATCTGACCCTACATGCTCTCCTTAAGAGCCAGAGGAAAAGGCAAATCAGATTACGTCAGTGTGCTCAGACCAGACAGCCAAGATTGGCTCCTACTTTCTCATCCATCCTGGAGTCAGAACCTCCTGCCCAGCCACTTGCTGTTCTTGGAACTTCCTAAGGCTTATTCCCACCTCAAAGCTTTGCAGCTGCTGTCCCTTCTGTCTTCCACCAGAATGCCTTGGCCCCTTTTCACATTTGGGTCTCAACTCAAGCATCACCTCCTCAGACAGGCCTCCTGATGACATCATCCAAAACAGTCCCTCCTTCGCTTTATCTTGTGCTAATTCTGTTCAAAGTCCCTCCATCCCTTGATCTCGTGCTAATTCTGTACAAAGGACTTATCACCAATTATGGGCATTTTTCTGTGTTGGCTGTTGTCTCTCCCACCAGAAGGAGACTGTTCAGCAAACCCTGGGCTTTCTCCACATTCACTGCCACGTTCACGTTTCAAGTCATGCCTGATACATGGCGGGTGTTCAACAAACATCTGTGAAGTGAATGAACAGATACAAAATAAAATACTGTTTACCTGTGCAAACGTTCTGGATAGCTTTGGAAATGGCTTCAACTCTCAGAAATGCTTATCATCCAAAACAATGTTTATGAGGGTAATGTTTTAAACATTACCCCAATGTTTATTCGGGTAATGCCCTATTTTAGTGTGTTTAGGAAAAATGTAATGGCATGGATTTAGGCAGATCTGGGTCTTAGTTTTGAGTATGTATGTCCTTGGAAATCTTAAGCAAAGTACTGAAACTCTCTGTAGGTTAGTTTTCTCAGTTACAAAATGAAGGTTTGAATTATGTGAGCACAAGTTATATTTTAACTATCTATTAATTAAACAAGTGTTTACTGAACATATCCTAGGCATTTGGGATCATTGGTGAACAAGACTGATGCTATCACTGTAAGCTTACAGCTTAGTGAAGGAGTCAGGTTCTTCCAAACGGCAAAACATGTGATATAGGTACATGGCACAATGAGAGCAGAGACGGGGCCCCAGCTAAGCGAGGCTGTCAGGGTTAGAGACAGAGGCTTGTGGCTTGAGTTCTGAAAGGTGGTTCTGATTAACTAGGCGTGGAGGGGTTGGGAGTGCTGTCAGGGCAAGAGGCGTGGCATATTCTAAGAAGGGAAACAGGCCAGTGTAGCTGCCTGCAGAGAGTGACAGGGAGAGGTGGGCAGGGGCCAGCCTGTGTCATTCAGAGACGGGAATGTGCACCATGAATTGTTTGCTTCCCTACTGGGGATGAGGCAAGTATAAAAATGGAAAGTCTGCACTGTAGAAATTGTTTATAGCCATTTCAAAAAGTAATTTTATGTTTGTTAAACTAATAACAAAGTTGGGCTTGCATTTTGTGTGACTTTTTTTCATTTCACTTATTTAGATGATTAATTGTTATTGTTTTTATAAAATTAATAATCTGCAAGGAATTGGACATTAAGGAACAAAATCAAACAAAACCTGCCCTTTGGCATCGTTTGTGTAACCCTGTGAGCTACGTTAAAGATTTTGGTTTTCAACTCGTGAGCAAGAGCGGAAACTGGTAAATGCTCACGTCACCAGCATGCTAGTTTACAGTTTAAATGGGGGAAGTTTTAGCCAATAACTTTCTTTTTTATTGTAATAATTTATTTAACCCAATATATCAAAAATTTTCATTTCGATATGCGATCATACAATATGATTAATTAAGTATATATTTCTGGGACTAAGTATTTCAAAATCACTCTGTATGTTAAGCTTCCGGCACATCCCAATTCAGACATTGCCTGTGAATGCACAGGTCTGGTTTCCCCACTTTTTTTATCTTAAGTTGATCAGTGGATCCAGGGACTCTTTCCCTGTTCCTTTCATATAATTGCTTAGCATTTGCCAACAAATGCCTTTGAGTAATAGCTGAGTAAACCCAGTCTGCATGCACTTACAGACTGTGAGCCTCTGGGTGGGCCTATATGTTCCTGCATCACCAGACTGTGAGCCTCTGGGTGGGCCTATATGTTCCTGCATCACCAGAGTCAACTTCATTACAGAGAGAAGCTCAATAATATGTGCCAGATTAAATTATAACCATAATTCAGAATAGCCATTCTCAATATTTTCAGCCTGTGATCCCAATGGGAACACCTGTGCACATCCCTTCTGGAGGAGGCTCCAGGATACAAACAGCCATTTATGCATGGCTGAGGGTGGGGAGTGGGACAGTGCTGGGCCTTATGGGAACACACACTTTTCGAGCTTTGTACACTTGAGCTTTGAACAGTGTGTAGAGGGGTCTCTAAAAACCATTTGCAACAAATGGTGGGTAGGGAGAGGACAGCATTTAAACAGTTGTGTATCTGAGTTACCATCTCAGCTCTCCAACTGATTCTGGATAGAATTTTAAGCATTTTCCGTCATTTCCTGCAAGCCACCATCAGCGGCCACCAGCGGCACAGTTCTGTGTCAGATCTAAAACTCAGTGATTCTTACAAAAACCCAGCAGTCTCTTTTGATGTGAAAGAGAAAAATTGAGGGCAGAGACCTAGGGCTGGCTTATACTCATCCCATTTTATCACACAGAGAACAAAACTACTGGAGCAAAAGCCCTAGTTTTTGTTGAAGGCAATTACATCCTAACTCACTCCAGCAAAATCATCAAGATTCTGGCTTGAAGCCCCTCCACGCCATTACCTTCCCTACATTCTCCTTAGCCTGATGACTGAAATTTGTAAACAGCTGTCCCTGTCCCTAGTGAGTGACTGAGAGTCCTGCTGAAATTCTATCCTCCTTTTCTAACTCTGCAGTTATATCCAAAAAGGGGAATATGTCGGGCCAGTAGGACTCGTGTGATAATGACTTATCCCATCAAGTCTCAATAATCTTCTAATAGAGAAGAGTACTGGCAAGGATTATCCAAAACAAGGGATAATCCTAAGTTACATGTTTAGAAACCCTGATTTTTTTTTTTAAAGGATTAGCTCTAGCCTCCTAGTTAAAAATCAGGTTACTTCCCTAGCTGACAGCAGGGGGCAGCAGATCAGAGTCGGTTCTATGAAAGTGGTTACAAGGATGGAAAATCTGTGATGGAAAAATCCTCAAAGTACTTAAATCTAAATATAGAAAATCTAAAAGTTGATTCCTCATTTAAAATTTATTTGACAAAAGAGGAGAGCTAAGTATAAAGAACTTTGCATTTATTTTCAGTTCATATTCTATATTAAATTTATTTTACAGTTCATGTTGGATTAGGTTACATCTCATGAGGTCGCCATTTTTTTGGTCAGTCAAAAACTGTTAAATATTAGTAATTTTATAGGGTCAAACCTTAAAGTTTGCAGCAGAATTTAGATATAGAACTACTTTTTAAGTATACACAAAGAACGGGCAGGTGTTTGCTTCAGAGAGATGACGGTGAGTCCTTTTGGACCTTAAGACCAGTTCCCGCCTAATGCCCCTGCTCCTGGCTCTTTCTCCTCCCCCAAAATTGGGATCATAGGTAACCTTCAGTTCCCATGACATCTTTTCCCAAACCAATCACAACTCCAGTGTCAGTCACTCTGTCCCCACCGACTCTTTTTAATCTGTCCCGGTGACCTGCGTAGACCTATCTTGCTCTTCCTGATTCTCTTGTTTATCAGACTGCAACACAGCTGGGGCTAAAACCACAGGCTTCCACAGTATTCCCCTTCCTTTCAGACTCCCTATGTTGAAGACGAGATTGTTTTATGTCTGAGTTGCCGAGCCTGAGTGAGTTCTTGGTCTGTTCTGCAAGTGTTTCTCAAAGTGTGGTTGGTTCCTGGACCAGAAACATCGATATCACCTAGGAACCTTTTTGAAAACAAATTCTTTGGCCCCACCCAAACCTACCGAATCAGACATTCTAGATGTGGGAGTCTAGCAATATGAGCTTTAACAAGCCATTCTGGTGATTCTGATGCATGAGGAAGCTTGAGAATAACTGCACTAGGTCATAAAGCTGTGTTTCTCTTTTTTGTTTTGTTATTAACTGCCTTGTATACCTTATTGTTTTTCTCTAGACAGTGTGTAACTGCCTTCCCACAGGCTTAAAGTTCAGTTTACTCCTAGATTAGGCCAGGCGCAGTGGCTCACACCTGTAATCCCAGCACTTTGGGAGGCTGAGGCAGGTGGATCACCTGAGGTTGGGAGTTTGAGACCAGCCTGACCAACATGGAGAAACCCCATCTCTAATAAAAATAGAAAATTAGCCGGGCGTGGTGGTGCACACCTGTAATCCCAGCTACTTGGGAGGCTGAGGCAGGAGAATCGCTTGAACCCAGGAGGTAGAGGTTTCAGTGAGCCGAGATCGCGTCATTGCAATCCAGCCGGACGACAAGGGCAAAACTCCGTCTCAAAAATAATAAAATAAAATATCCTAGATTAGTAGTTACACTCCTGTTATATGTGGAATAACTTCCCAGTTGCAAAATTCCAACTTCCCGGGATGCTGAAATCACCTGTCTGGGTCCTGCAGTGTGTCCCTCTGCCCACATGCTGGAGAAACTGGCCACTGGTGTCAGTACAGCTGAAGGGAGTGGTGCTCCGTCAACACGGGGGTAGGCAAAGCCTACCATGAGTCTCTCACTGACTGGCACTACCCCTGAGACTTGTCCTGTATGATGTCTGGTCTTTTTCTAACCTATTAGGACAAAATAACCATGTTTGGGCCTTAAATATGCCGTATGCCTTCCTGGTTGTTGAAATCGTATTTGAGCAGTTAAAATAAGAAGAAATGTTAGGATCTGTCATTCGAAGTGGATAATTTTACTCTAAAAGGGGTCCAAATATTTGCGGCTTTTCTGAAAGACATTTTACGCTTGCTTAAACCTTTCATGATATTTATCTTGGTAGCAACATGGAGGTAAAGGAAAGGCACCTCCTACAAATGTGGATTTTGAGAAGGAAACTGTTATTTAAGCACAGTTTTCTTTCAGACAATCCTGTTTGCTTATTTGTCCATTTCTCCCCTAGATACCGAGTTCCTTGAGGAAGGAAATATTTGTCTTGTTCAGCCTTGTACCTTCCAGCAGTAGCCTACAAGACAGTAGGTACTCAATAAATGTTTAAGAAAAGAATAAATTGAAAAAGACACAGACACGTACACAAACCCACTCACATACAGAAATAAAGGATACGTTTCTCCAACTTGTCTAGATTATTAAATGTCTTTCAAATAAAAATGGATTCTTTGCATTTAATCAAGATTTAAGCTGAGTGTCTATTGTTATGTTCAAGATAAGCAGCTAGAGTTGAATTGGTGCCAGGGCTGATGGACCTGGCAAAGCTACTGTCCTGAGGACGCAGATCATCGTCACATCTTAGGCGGCAAAGACCTCAAAGGACATCTATTCAATCCCTTTCACTTTTTTGGAGGAGGAAACTGAGTTCCACAGAGGTGAAGTCAATTTCATAAGGTACTGAGTTGGCTGGGGGCAGACCTGGAACAGACAGCCAGGATTCCTGACTTTCAATCTCTCCACAGTCTGCTTTTGAAATAGCGTTTGGCAATTATTTACAATGATAGAACCACATTGGAAAGTTTGACTTTTTCCCAAATACTTTTTTCAAGATTATAAATATCTTAGAAAAATGACAAGATGCCTGAAGCCGTATGTTCTGATGTATTTAAATTATTCTTATCTGTTTCTTTTAACAGAAACTTGCTAAAATTTTTTTTCTAAAGAGCTTCAAAGACACAACGTTTCCAAACCTATAAATGAAAAATTCACTGGATACAGCATAGCCCAATTAACTCAAACATTAACAAGAGGGTTTTGGAGATGATCAGTTAAGTTCACATGTATCTAAACTCAATTTTCTTTAACTTCATTTATAATGAAAGAAATAGAAATAAAAATGAGACAACAATTTTTGTCTATCAGATTGGCAAAGATGAAAAAGGGTGGCTGTTTTTGGAGGGCAGTTTGCTGATGAATCAAACTTCTCAATGCATATGGCCTTCCAGCACTAATTTCATTGCTAGTTATTTCTAATAGTGATAAAATTAGAAATGTGCAAAGATTTCCCTGTACAAGGATATGTTTATCCCAATCTTATTTAGAGTCATAAAAACTAGAAGCAACCTACATTATCTATAAATAGGTAACATATCATATACATTATGTTAACCCAGTAAATAAAACATTATGGGGCTATTTAAAAAGATAAATTATATTTATATTTACTGAGACTGGAAGATCTCCAGGACATAGGGAGCAGGGAGGAAAAATAGGGTTCAAAACCTCAGGTATAGTAGAATCCTTTTATATAAAAGTATACGTGTGTGTGTGTGTGTGTGTGTGTGTGTGTGCACGTGTGATTATAAAGAGACATATGTAAGAATGTCCTTTAAAATACTGACAGCAAATACCTAGGATGAATTTGAGCTGCTTTTTATTTTGCTGTTTACATTTGCTTGAGTTTCATACATGAGCAGGGATAAGCTTTAAAATTAGACCAAAAAATCCCAAACAAAACAACCCCATTTCCCCACAAAATTTCTATCTTCATGTTTTAAACAAAATAAAGGTAAATAATGTTTTGGTATTGCCAAATTCTGCTTTATGATATTCTGAGGAATGAGTACTAGGCAAATGCATTTAAGACATTTCAAATGCCACGTGAGATAGGATTTCAAATATTATTTGATTTGATTCTTATTTAAAATTGGAAAAGTAAAAGTTAATTTAAACTCTATTCATGTTCCTAACTTTTTAAAAGATAACTTTGATGAAATAATTCATGACCCTAGACTTTTACAAAGTAATTATTTAAACTGACAAATAAAAATTGCATATATTTATTATGCACAATATGATGTTTTGAAATATGCCATGCATTGTGGAATAGCTTCATTAAGCTAGTTAACATATGCATTACCTTATATATTAGCATTTTTATGGTTAGAACACTTAAAATCTACTTTCTTGGAGATTTTTGAGAATAGAATACATTGTTGAAACTATAGTCCTTATAGCTTACAATAGATCTCTTGAACCTATTCCTCCTGAATAACTGAAATTTTGTATCCTCTGACCAACATATCCCCAACTCCCCCCGGCCCGTACCCCCACCCTCTGGTAACCACTATCCTACTCTCTGCTTCTAGGAGTTAAGCATTTTTAGATTCCACATAAAAGTGAGGTCACATGGTATTTGTCTTTCTGTGCTTGGCCTATTTCAGTTAACATAATGAATGACCGAGTTTAATCCACATATATCTTGAATTGTTTTTAGCCCTGATGGCTGTTCCGGACCATGTGTGTTTGTTCTGCTTATGTACCCAAGTGACTCCTGTTACCAGGAAATCGACAGTCAGCCATGGAAATGACTATGGCCACCTGCTGCATAACTGCTGTATGCACATGAGCCTTCTGTGCTGAAGCCATCTCCCACTGCACCAGCTCATGCTGCTAATGCTAGCATTTTCCGGGGAAGCTTGTCCTAGATGAAGTGACTGGAGATAATAGGGCGATACACATTCCCTCTCTTTCTTTTTTTTGAGAAAAATAATTTCAATACCAGTGAAATTTCTATTACTAAAAAGGAAGGACTTTAACTGAATTTTTAAAATTCTAAAAGAAATTGAAAACTAGTCTGAAATTTGGAACAAGGAACATTGATGAAATACAAATGGAATTTTAACAGTGCTGAGTACTTATGTCAAGTCTTTCCTTTCCTCCTCCTTTTCAAGGTTTGGCAAGAAAGCCAGTGTTTTTGGTGACGAGTGATGGGCAGAGATTCAGAAGCTCCATTAACATTTGCTGAATGAATAAAGTTTCACTTTGAATTAAAGTGCAATCAAGTTAGAACTCAGAATTCAGAAAGTAACTCAGAACTGCACAGCTTCACGGAAACTGAACAACTGGCTCTTGAATGTTGACTGGATAAACAGTGAAATGAAGACAGAAATAAAGATGTTCTTCAAAACCGATGAGAACGAAGACACAACATACCAGAATCTCTGGGACACATTTAAAACAGTCTCTTGAGGAAAATATATAGCAATAAATGCCCACATGAGAAGCAAGGAGAGATCTAAAATCCATACCCTATTGTCAAAATTGAAACAGCTAGAGGAGCAAGATCAAAAAAACTCAAAACCTAGCAGAAGACAAGAAATAACTAAGATCAGAGCAGAACTGAAGGAGAGAGAGATACAAAAAACCCTTCAAAAAAAATCAATAAATCCAGGAGCTGGTTTTTTGAAAAGATCAACAAAATAGACAGACCGCTAGCCAGATTAATAAAAAAGAAAAGAGAGAATAATCAAATAGATGCAATAAAAAATGATAAAGGGGATATCACCACAGATTCCACAGCAATTCAAACCATCATCAGAGATTATTACAAACAACTCTATGCACATAAACTAGTAAACCTGGAAGAAATGCATAAATTCCTAGACACTTGCATCCTCCCAAGACTAAACCAGGAAGAAGTCAAAACCCTGAACAGACCCATAACAAGGTCTGAAGTTGAGGCAGCAATTAAGAGCCTACCACCCCAAAAAAGCCCAGGTCCAGACAGGTTCACAGCTGAATTCTAACAGACATACAAAGAGGAGCTGGTACCATTCCTTCTGAAACTATTCCAAATAATCCAAAAAGAGAGAATTCTTCCCAAATCATTTTATGAGACCAATATCATCCTGATACCAAAACCCGGCAGAGACTCAGCAAGAAAAGAAAATTTCAGGCCAATATCCATGATGAACATAGATGCAAAAATCTTCAATAAAATACTGGCAAGCTGATTGTAACAGCACATCAAAAAGCGTATCCACCATGATCAAGTAGGATTCATCCCGGGGATGCAAGGCTGGTTCAACATACGCAAGTCTATAAATGTAATTCACCACATAAACAGAACCAAAGACAAAAACCACATGCTCATCTCACTTGATGCAGAGAAGGCCTTTGACAAAATTCAACAGCCCTTTATGCTAAAAACCCTCAATAAACTAGGTATCGATGGAACGTATCTCAAAATAATAAAAGCTA
>NW_016107668.1:1526531-1528950 GCF_001604975.1 Cebus imitator
TGACCCAGCAATCCCATTACTGGGTGTATATCCAAAGGATTATAAATCATCCTACTATAAGGACACATGCACATGAATGTTCATTGCAGCACTGTTTACAATAGCAAAGACCTGGAACCAACCCAAATGCCCATTGATGATATCCTGGACAGGGAAAATGTGGCACATATACACCATGGAATATTATGCAGCCATCAAAAACGATGAGTTCGTGCCCTTTGTATGGACATGGATGAACCTGGAAACCATCATTCTCAGCAAACTGACATAAGAACAGAACATCAAACACCGCATGTTCTCACTCATAGGCAGATGTTGAACAATGAGAACACATGGACACAGGGAGGGGAGCATCACACACTGGTAATGGGTTTCATGTAGCTGGCAGAGAAGCAGAAGGGAAATGGGAGAGGGACAGCAGGGGGTGGGGAGTTGGGGAGAGATAGCATGGGGAGAAATGCCAGACATAGGTGAGGTGGAGGAAGGCAGCAAATCATGCTGCCATGTGTGTACCTATGCAACAACCTTGCATGTTCTTCACATGTACCCCAAAACCTAAAATGCAGTAAAAAAAAAAGAAACATCTCAAGTAAATAACTGAGATAGCAATGTAATTGGAAATTCAGACACTTAAGCTTTTTAAATAATGTAGAACTTTAATGATTTTTATAAGCACTATTTCAGAAATTATAGTGTTTTATAATTTGAGGAGAAATCACAAACTAGAAACTGCAAGATTCAGTAAAAAATAAAGACCTCAAGCTATTCTCATCAAATGGAGTTAAAAAATTGTGGAGTCTTCTTGTTTCTATAAAAAAAAATTTGTTAAATAATAAATTGACAAAAATTTAATACCAAAAAAAAAAAAAGTTCTGCTAGGACCAGGCTCACCTGAAGAGGCTCACCCTCAGAGATTCTGATTCAGCAGGCCTTTGCAGAGTCCCCAAATGTGCTTGTAGGTGGTGCTGATCCACTGGTCTTGGGACCACCTTGAGTAGCATTGCTTTAGATTGCAGTCTGTTCTCTATGTTTGAATGTGACCCACTTTGACATGGCTAATGGAAAACACTTCTCTGTCCAGGAAGGTTGTTCCAGGACTCAGAAAGACCCAATGGGACACAAAAGAAAGGGATATCCTCCCTGACAAGCCAGGCAGATCTGCTGAATTTGGCTTGGTGATTGATGAGCAGAGCAAATGCTCTGTCCAGCTTGCTGTTACATCCAGCCTTCACAACTCTATCCAGATCAAGCAGGTTGGCATACAGTTCATGCATATGAATAGCTGCTACTCTGGAGGATATCTTATATGTATTTTCATAGAGTAAAATTTGCATTTACATATAGCACATTTCTGCACGTGGATATGGCAAGATCTATGTATGTATATATAGAAGGAAGATTGGAAAGATTGTGTGTACTGAACCAGGGATTAAGCTAAATGTCTGTTGAGTAAACCAGGCTCTTTAGGGAAAAAATATGGTGGTGAGAATTCGCATTTATGAAGCCTCTGTTATGTACTATGTGCTGTTAAGAACCTTCACGCACATTGTCTCAGTTGATCCTCAGCACAAATGACATGATAAAGTGGACACTGAGAACCTTATTTTGTGGATGAGGTCTCTGGGTCTTAGAGTTTAAATAACTTGCCTAGTAGAAAATGAAATTACTGAATGGCAAACCTGGAATTTGAATTCAGTTATTGTTTGTGAAATCTATACCCTCTCAACTTTATTTCCACTGATACACCATGAAGCAAATAAACATCAATCTAATATCAATTTGTTTTCCCTATACCATTTATTACTCTCCTTGCTTGGGTTTTGTTGAACACACAACAGGACTCAATACTAGCACTCTAATTGTTTGGAAACTACTGTCTCAAAAATATTAATTTCCTTATGTGGTAATATTTTATCGAATTAATGTATTTTAAAAAGCATTTTCTTTTTATCAGTTCAGTATCATAAATTAGAGACTCACTGTGTTTATGTGCCTCCCTGTTATAAACGGTCAGATGTCAATTTTAAAGCACTTTGGATAGCAAAGGACCTGGTTTGGGCACAAACAATTTGGCCATGAATAAACCCAGAAGTGAAACCAAGCTTATGAAAGCCTGCATGATCTTTTCGTTATATGAGAGTTAAATAAAAAAAAGAGTTGCATGCAGTGTAGTGGCAAAAGGGGCAGAGCAGCAGACTTGCAACATGAAACATACTAACTTACAGTATAAGTCCTGACTTACAATATGAAACATACTAACTTGGTATAAGTCCTGATTTACAACATGAAACATACTAACTTACAGTACAAGTCCTGACTTACAACATGAAACATACTAACTGACAGTACAAGTCCTGACTTACAACATGAAACATGCTAACTTAGTGTGTAAGTCCTGACTTACAACATGAAACATACT
>NW_016107668.1:1529305-1600410 GCF_001604975.1 Cebus imitator
ACTGACAGTGTAAGTCCTGACTTACAACATGAAACATACTAACTTACAGTATAAGTCCTGACTTACAACATGAAACATACTAACTTACAGTATGAGTCCCGACTTACATGAAACATACTAACTTACAGTACGAGTCCCGACTTACAACATGAAACATACTAACTTACAGTACGAGTCCCGACTTACAACACGAAACATACTAACTTACAGTATGAGTCCCGACTTACAACACGAAACATACTAACTTACAGTGAGTCCTGACTTACAACATGAAACACACTTACAATATAAGTCCTGACTTACAATATGAAACATGCTACTCTAGTCACAAAAATGATACTTTGAAGAATTTATAACATGGGAAAATGATAATGTATAATGCTATGTAAAAAAAGTTTCAGAATTAAAGTGTACATGCAGTGTGACTTCAATTAAAGAAAGCCATATACACATAGAAAGAAAGATCTGCAGGGGCTACAACAAAATGGCTGTATTGTGGGATATGCTTATGGACCATTTTTGCTTTCTGTTCAAAACTTGTCAGTTTTCTCTGTTGTTTATTTTCTACCATGAGTATCTGGGCCATGGGGTCTCCACCCCATGTGGGATATGTTTACGGGTCATTTTCACTTTCTTTTCAAAGATTGCATTTTTCCGTTATTTTCTACCATGAGCATATACCACTTTAATAATGAGAAATACATCTTTTTTTTTTTATTGCATTTTAGGTTTTGCGGTCCATGTGAAGAACATGCAGAAATACATCTTTTTTAAAGTCAACCTACTAATTCTTTTCCTATCTATAAAAATTTGCAGGTAGTCACAATTATTTTGGTAGTTGCATGGTTTGAGTGTCCCCACCAAAACTCATGTTGGAACCTTAATTGCTAGGGTGGCAGTGTTGAAGGTGGAACTTTTAAGATGTGGAGCCTGATGGGAGGCATCTGGGCCATGGGGCCTTACCCCCGTGGGGAGCGTGATGCTATTCTTGTGATAGTAAGTTCTCACACATGGGACTAGATTAGTTGGTCTGAGAGTGGGTTGCTATAAAGTGAAGTTCCTCCTCATTTTGGCTCTTTTTTTGGCACACCCACTTTCCCTTCTGCTTCTCTGCCAGCTGCATGAGGCCCTCACCAGAAGCTGAGCAGATGCCAGCACCACATTTCTTGGACTTCACAGCCACCAGAGTTGTAAGCCAAATAAGTCTCTTTTCTTATAAATTATCCAGTCTCAGGTATCTTGTTATAGCAACACGAAATGAACCGAGACGGTAGCTGTCATGGCAGCCCACTGTATACCACACGTGTGTTTCTGTCTGTGTGGGTGAGGAGGAGACGGGGATCGGGTAGTGAGAGCAGTGGAAGGGGCCGGATGGTTCCTCACTGATGACAGTTTTCTCCTGCCATTATTTTCAAGGGGTCTGGAATCAAGTTCATATGCTGGAAATGTACTGCATTTTTCAAGATGAAATATACTAATGTACTTCAGATGGGATTCATCTACGCATTTGAACATGTGGAAGAGGAAGGAATAAAAGAAGTTTCTACATGCATAGGAGAAAACCTATCGCTTGGATTCTTAGAAAATAAAGTGAGTTAGTAAACCCAGGAAAACAGTGCCTGGCCTTTAGGAAATGTTAGCTATTATTATTTCATCAAAAGGAGCTGGTTTTAATTTTAAACTTAAGCTTTGCATCTCATGATTTTCTACTTTATGTTACTTCTGGGTAACTTAATTCTGCCCTGTTAGCTTTCAGGAAAAAACCTTCCATTTGCAAAGGAAGCTGAGCTCTGAAGAAATGAGGCCTTTGCTAGAAGGGCTGGATACGATGTATAGGTGCCCTAGAGAGAAGGGACAGGGTGCCATGTGCCTCTCCAAGAGGCGGGTCACCAAGGAGAAGAGTCAAGGGGAGCAGGGATTTAGGGGGTTCTTGAGCCCTCATCCTTTCTCTGTCGTGCTCTCTTTGGCGTCACCTTGAAAGGCTTAACCCTTACTCCATGGCTATCACCACTATCTTCAGCTCTGAGATTTAGGCTGGGCTTTCCGAAAAGAAAAACACGCAGAATACATTTGACAGCTTACATGATAGCATGAGTAACTTTTGCTACTCCTTTATATTCTAGGTATATAAAACTATTACTAAACGGAGTGAGGCTGGTGAATTGCCTTGTACTAAAACGGAATGAATGGGGTATTATAGTAACCTGATCAGTCAACACATGTTTGTTCTGCCCCTCATATATACAAGGTGCTAAAAGAAATGAGAACAAATGTGTATAATTAGAGCCTACTTTAAGAAACTTCAAGCCATCTTGGGTGATGGAGTTTACTATGTTACAAAGGTAAAAAGTTCATATTGTTTTGTATTTAGGGAAATACAGATGAAATTCAAATGAAGTGTGGAGTCTAGTTAATAGCAAGTACCAAAGGACCAAGGTTGGTTCATTGGTTGTAACAAATATACTACAGTTATACACGATGTTAACAGTAGGAGAGATCGCACACAGGGTACATGGGAACCGTGTATTATCTTTGTACTTTCTGTAAATCTAGAACTATTCCAAAATAAAAAAAGTTTATTGAAAAAAGCCTCTGTGAAACACTGGACATTTCTGCCTGGAAGCACACTTATAACCTTTCAACTCTGCCTTCCTTTCATGTGACCATAATAGTAAAATGACCAATCATCTTAATTTTACTTCTCCAGGAAAGACCAACGTGTTCAGTTCATCTGCACTGAACCGAGGCTTTGAGGCTGCCCTTGCAGTGCGTACAGGACATATATAGCCTGATGAGGCAGAAGTCAGGTCAGCTCTTTGGCTTGGGGAAAGCAGAATGTCCCAACTTTTTCTGAATACCTGGTTGTGAGGCTTTGGTAACTCTGGAATTTTAATTCAAGAGTTTTGGTATTATTTGTAGGACTACCCAATATTAACCAGGTCTAGTGCAAGTGGGGCAGAAAAGCGCAGGGAAGTAAGGTTTCCTGTGTGAAATGACGTGTCTCTCTGGGCTTCAGTTTCCTCATCTGGAGAGTGGGGTGGGACCCGCTGGCTCCAGTGTTACCTGGCTGCAGCACCTCTGCCACACCCACCTGTACTTCCGCCACTTCTATCAACTCCACCCCGTCTCCACCTCCACCGCCACTAACGCCACCACCTTCGCCACCTCCAGCATCACTCTCACCAACACTGTAAAATTTTGGCACCCGAAGGCATACTACATAGTACAAAAATGAATTCTGATGAGGTAAACGTCTTAAAGGGAAACTCTGCAGAGGTGAACATACAAGATGGGGCACACCCTCTCACATGGAGATTCATAGAGATTAAAATTGCTCATGTCATCTAGAAAAGAAAATCTTCCTTCCATCTATTAAAATGTGGGCTGGCTGAACACCCTTTTTCTCACTAGGTTCAATGGAGTTGAGACACTAACAAAGGTACCCTTTCCCTTAATAACTTGTATAGATGAGAGGTTAGAAGGCATTTCATCTGTTAATCCCTTCAAAATTGTGCATCTGCACAAAAGGCCTTGAAATCCGGTTACTCTGGAGATTCAACAAGAGCTGTCTAGTATAATTAGATCAGCATGATGAATAGAAACCTCTAAACTATCATTTAATACTTTGGCGGGCAAGGGAAATAGTATGTTTAAAAAAACTGTCTGTCTCTATCCATGGGGGTTGGCATGATAAGGTTTATTAACATAGCTACACAAAATAAGAGTTTACAAGAAAAATACAGAGCAACGCAATGAAAAAGGTAACTACTTTAAGTGAGGCAAAGGAACTTTCAACAGAGACATGCCTCAAGGAGGGGATGTGAATGTCAGCTAAAAGCTGTAAATGCCTTTCTTAAAGCGTTCCAAACTGAAGGGTGACATTGCTTCATTTTGGAAACTGACTGCTGGGCCATGGTGCATCCTGTAAAGGCTTACGAGCTGCAGCTCCTACTTGCTGCAGGGTGTGAGACCAGTGCTGGACTGTCTGAAGCCATTACAGCCCAGTCTTAAATCTCCTCTGAGTTCAGTGCCCCGTCACTGATGGCATTAGAGGTTAAGCTCTGAGGCAGCAGGTGTCAGAAGTATTTTCTTCACAGAGACCATAAAACATGAGCCCTGAAAGGATGACCTGGTCTAGCAAACGGCTCAGGGGCCGGGAAAGACTGCACCGTGCTGCTGAAACTCTGCCTCGCAAGTGGGTGCCGTTTGAATTCCCTTGGGCAATTCACTGCACCTAAAAAGTGCCCTTCAGTATCCTTGTCCTGAAAGTTAGACTTTCTATATGGTCTTCATTTTTGATCGAGTAGGCGTCCTCGGAAATGAAGATGCTTGCTGAAGAAACCGGGAGTGATCAGCTCTGAGAAACAGGATTGACACCTCTTACAAGAATGTGTTGGAAGTGTCTTCCCAAATTTCTTAGTCCAGTGGCTCTCAAAGTATGGTTCCTAGTCTAGAAGCAACCACATACCCTGATAACTTGTCAGAAGAGAAATTTCCCTATTGAATCGAAAACTCTAGAGGTGGGCTCTGTAATTTGTATTGATGGACATTCTTGAAGCCTTAAACTAATCCAAGATATTCAGAGGGTTCAGAAGAGAGGAAATAAAGTAGTTAGGTCTTGGGAATTAAAGCTTCAGAGGAGTCTGAAGCAAGTGGACACTGGGCTTCAGGGGTCATGCATGTGTTAACTAGAGACACACAGACTTTTAGTCCCGGAGGAGAACTTAGAACACACAGCCCCGTTAGGCCCCTCATTTACAAAGGGACAAAGTCAAATGATTTGGCAATTCACATTCCTAGACTTCTTGATTACCTAGAGCCAAGTGTCCCAATTAGTGTGTTCATAAGCCATAAAGAGATTACAGCTGTGTACCCAGGCCCCCACGGAGTGAGCAGACAGGGCTGAGCAGCCAGTCCCCTTGGTGAGTGTCCTGAGAAGAGCAGGTCTGGTGCTGTGCATCATGCAAAGTTGGGAGGCATGAACCCAGAGGAAGGCCAGAGAAAGAAGGAGTTGGTACCATTTTGATCAACTTAAGGTTCTATAAATGAGGGCAGATAAAAAGAGGAAAGTTATGACAGCCAAACAGTTCTCCATGAGCACATCCTAGAAATGTAGGTATAGGGGCTCCTCAGCATCACATGAAGTGCGACATTTTCATTAATTTATTTTTGACCAGGCTTTCAGGGAGAGGGAGGGACTATATGCTGGTTCTGCCTGGGTACTGGCGGGTGCAGGCAACCTGACACTGCTCCCTCGGGACTGTGTGTGAGGGAATGTCGTGCACAGTGAGCCTGGACTTCGCAGACAGGGAGGTGTGCATGGTAGCATGGCATGGGTGAGGAAGGGATGCATGAGGGTGAAATTGCAGGAGAGGAACAGGTAAACGGAAAGAAAGAGAGGGAGAGGGGGGAGCAGAGAGGGAGAGCTGGGAAGAGAAAGAAGGCGGTGGCGAGAGAGACAGAAGAGGGAGATTGATTTGAGCAGTTACTGTGTGTGTGGGGAAGTTTAATGAGATGGAAAGAGATCTATAGAAGGCTTTTGAGAGGCTTTCTGCGTGAGGTACTGTGGGATTCCCTTAGTTGCTACTGTCAGGAAACTTCATTAATGGTCTGCAGTTTCTTCAAAGCTTATGCCGTCTGGCTACGGTTTCTTTGAAATGGTACTGCATGTAGATTGAACCACGTGGGGCTTCGGTTATATACTGGATATAGAATACTCTATACAGTATTAATTTCCCTCTAAAGGACCAAGAACCCATGCTCAGCTTTGCTTTGCCTGTATATTTAGAGCAAGATGTAACTCCTCAAGAACAACATGGAGCCAATCCTCAGAGACCTAATTCAGAGAAATTTCCCCTTCATTTATTGAAGCTTAAATAACCCAGTACATTTGTACAGTAGTGTGAACTTACTATTTTAGTCCAAAATAATGATCTTCTAGTACAAAAGGAGAAATAAGTGACCTTTTACAATGTGGAGAGGTTTTAAAATGTAAGAAATAGGAGGGGAGGAGCCTTGAACAACCTTCCCTCTTTCCCCAAATCAAGTAATGAGTGCTCACCATGTGGCAGCCATTATGGTAGGCCGGAGGTAGAAAAGATGAATAAGTTGTGATCAATGGTCTTGTACTTTCAAGAAGACTGAAATGTAACAGTAGTGGCAGACACAGTGGGTAAAATACAGTGCAAACAATAGCAAGTGATACAAGCATGGGAAGAGTGGGGCACAAATGGGAGCCATCTATTGTGTGCCAAGCTCTACTGTAAACATCTTACAGTTTATTTTATTGTCTTAAAATATACATAACAGACATTTACCATATTGCCTATTTAATCACGTACAGTTCATCAGCGTGTGTACGTTCACATCCTGAGATCATCTCCGCACCTTTCCCCCACTGGAACTCTGCAGCCACTTAACAAGAACTCTTGCCCTTCCCCTCAGCCCGAAATTCTCTAGGAAATACTTCATACACGTGGAACCGCATGGTATTTGTCCTTTTGTGTCTGCCTTATTTCATGGACCAGGATATTATATTAAGCATCCAACATTTGGTACTTCGTGTAATTCTCAAAATAACTCTATCAGGTTGGTGGCGCTTCCCCCATTTCACAGATGAAGTGACTGAGGGTCAGAGAAGATAGACACAGTCAATATATAGCAAAGTGTGAATTTGAACCCCAGTCTCTGCAGTGCCACAATCCAATCTCCCAACCACAACACTCATTAATCTAGTAAAAAAGAGTAGAAAACTTTCCAATACAGAACATACTAGCTATAAGAATAGAATATTTCTCACTTTTAAAATAAGATTATTTGGCTGGGTGTGGTGGCTCGCACCTGTAATCCCAACACTTTGGGAGGCCGAGGCGGGCGGATCCCGAGGTCAGGAGTTCAAGACCAGCCTGGCCAACATGGTGAAACTCTTATCTCTACTAAAAATACAAAACTCAGCTGGGCGTGGTGGCTCGCGCCTGTAGTTCCAGCTACTTGGGAGGCTTAGGCAGAAAAATCGCTTGAACCCAGGTTGCGGTGAGCCGAGATCGCGCCACTGCACTCCAGCCTGGCAGAGCAAGACTCCGTCTCAAAAAAAAAAAAAAAAATTATTTATCAGCTATTTCCAAGAAAGGCTGACTGTAGGAGGAGGGTCTGGATCTGGGTTCACCGTGCGTTTCGCCCCTGGAGGAAAAGCTGTTCCCGCCTGGGTGTACTTCTGAACCCACCCAGAAACCGGACGCCTGACGTTCACCGTTCACCGTGCGGCGCCTTCTGCACCTGGTCCCCGAAGCCGAAGCCGGGGCCTCCTTGCTCCTCCGAGGGCGCGTTCGTGGCTATTTCCCAGGCTCTGAGGTGCTGGAGCACTTGGGCCCTGGAGCCTGAGGGGGGCCGCTCCGCGCCCCACGCCCCGCCGGTGGCTGCCCGCGGTGGGGACGTGTCCGCAGGCGTGGGAGCAGCGACCGCGCGGCGGAGGCTGGCCCAGGACCCCGGCTTCTGCAGGGCGGCGGCACCGCTCGCACTCGCAGGCCGGAGTCTGCTCTCTCTTGACTCCTTCGGTCCCCACCTGCTCCCCTGCACCCGGACTCCCCCTCTCGACCCAGGCGCTTGAGAGGGATCGTTTCCTCCCAGGATCCCGGCCTTCACTGGGGCACACGTTGAAGACGGGGACAGAGCTCGCCTTTCCACTGAGTCTCCCGGATACCCCACCCTGCTCCAGCCCTTCAAGGCCAGCTGCCTCTTGATGGGAACGGGGGGGATGGCCTGTGTGGTGACCTGAGCTAGCACAAGCAAAGGACACAGCTTTCAGCTTGATCTTTTTTCTCTCCATTCTGGCCTTCTATGTTACTTACAGTACACGTAATGGAAAGACCATGTTATTTCGGCATCAGGAGCCCTGTGTTCCAATTCTGGCTCTGCTACTTAAGAGCTGTGTGTCCTCCAGCAATGCGGTAATGTCCCCTGAACCTGTTTCCTTATCTGTAAAATGGGGATAGCAACAATACTGAGATCCAGGGTCCTCATGTGACAATAAAATGATGTAACATGTACCAAAGCACTTTCAAGTCATGAAGATTGCTCTGGATTTCAAGCAAGCGTCTTTACATTAGGTTAGTGCCATCAGCAGCATCTGCACCGTGTGAACCCTGTCGCCTTAGGCCTAGAGTCACCTTGGCAGTGGGGAAACAAATCATTCTGTCTCGTAGCACGGGGCTTCTTAGTCCTTGCACAAATGAGTGAATTGTTCATTTGCTGCACGATGAATCACATCTACTTCCTCATTTCCTAAAATGAAATCATCTAATGAACTGGATGAATAAAGAAGAAAACTGGCTTTTAATTCATTTATCCGAAGTATTTAAATGTGTAATAATTAGCCTGCAGTAAATTATTGTGAGGAGAACAGAAACTCATGTCCAATTAGTCAAATTCTTTCCTAAAGTATTTAGGTATGGAAATTCAGTTTCTGCTCACCGGAAGCTAATTTTCTGGGAAGCTGAATGTGGTCTGCATTCTGTGTTCAATGTTTTTTTCTACCACGTGGAGAATCATAATAAGACAGCAGAGGCGGTGAACACTAAGCACGTGGCATCTGTGGCCCACTGCTGTCATTATATATGAGAGAGAAAAACAAGGCTTGAATTCTTAGATGCTTAAGTCAGACAAAGGTCTCTTGAAGGACTCAGTAACAATTCTCAACACAATGCTTAATTCTACCAATTGTGCTCCATCTCCTTTTCCCTTCCACATCAGCTATTCAAATTCCCTGAGTAAAGCAGAAGGAAGCAGGACCAGATAAGGATTACCGGTAAAACTCGACAACTGAAATATTCCGGACAAGACATGCTTACTCTCAATGAGACTCTCTCAACAAACTTGCCAGAAGAATATATCCTTTCCAAAAAATAATAACTGGAAAAGCTTATAAACTTATATTCCACTCAGATTACAATTAGAACAATTTATGAATTCAAAAACTACTTTTTATCATGATGTCAGGGTGTGCTCATCAGGAGCCATTCCAAATTTTAGAGAATGCAGGGAATATGTCAGAAATTTTAGAAATGTGTGTTCACAAATGTCTCTGTTGGAAGGGCAACTATTAACTCAGGTGATAGCAGACTGCTACTTTCAGAGATGCATGAAAGACAGGAGGTTTACACTCAATCCAGCCTTCTAAGAAGAGACTTTTGCTCAGCAAAAATTAATAGACACTATGGTCCCCACTAGAAAGGCTCAGGTGGTGTGGGGACTTGAGTTCAGATCCAGTCTTGAACACTCAGGCAGTTTCCTTAACCTCACCATTTGTAAGAATGGGGATGAAAATGGCCCTCTCATAGGACTGTTACGACAAATAAATGAAATGTCTGAAAGGTCTAACTGACCTGGCAGAGACCAGGAGCTTCATAAATGTCAGTTTCCCTTTCTCATCCCTTCTAACATGACCTGGCAGAGACGAGGAGCTTCTTAAATGTCACTTTCCCTTTCTCATTCCTGTTCCTCCAGTTCAATAAATGCCTTTTTTGTTTGTTTGTTTGTTTTTGAGACAGAGTCTTGCTCTGTCACCCAGGCTGGAGTGCAATGGTGCAATCTTGGCTCACTGCAACCTCCGCCTCCTGGGTTCAAGTGATTCTTCTGCCTCAGCCTCCTGAGTAGCTGGGATTACAGGCACCAGCCACCATGCCCTGCTAATTTTTGTATTTTTTAGTAGAGACAGAGTTTCACCATATTGGTCAGTCTGGTCTTGAACTGCTGACCTCAGGTAATTCACCCGCCTCGGCCTCCCAAAGTGCTGGGATCACAGGCATGAGCCACTGCCCCCCGGACTTTGTTTTTAACAGAATTATGTTCCATTAAATGACCTTATCACATGTTACTGATATACTGAGTTTATAAACCAATTCTGGTAAATCTCGTAAGATTCCAATTTATGCTCATTTTAAGGCCCTTTTCCACAGTTTTCAACTGATGTTCAAGGAAGGAATGTAAACATTTATCAAGTACCTACAACACATTGAAGAGTTTCCTCATAACAATTTGCAAGCTCCATCTCTACACATACAGAAACAAAAACACTGAAATGAAGTGAAACGCAAGATTACAAACCCAGTTAAGTGGCAGAATCAGGACTCCACTCAGTCTCGTAACGTCTCCCTCTGTGTCCTCCTCACACTGCAAGGCTGCCTGTCAATGTTTATTTCTTGATGTCAGGTTGTCACGCTGATTTCAAAGTTACATTTGACATCAGAAAAGCTGTGCAATGCTTGCACTCAGAACTTCCGTTTTATAATCTTCTTTGGACATAGCAGAGTGAAAAATTGAAGGCAATTTGCAATTGGATCCCTTGTTATTCAATCAGATAGAGCCAAGTTAGCTGTGGTTTTCATATCACATCTCTAGCAACCAGAGGAAGCTGGCAGAATGGGGATTCTCAACGTGCTCCTTCTCAAGACGGTTGGGACAGGGTGAAATCGCCTGTTTTGAGTATTGTGACACCAGGGCTCGGACAGATTTCCTGAATGATGACTCAGGGTTCTGAGCTGGTGTCCCTGCTGAGGGAGGATATTTGCAACAGTCATTAAGAGCACAGACTTTACTTCCTGGCTGAGATCCTTTCCCTGCCACTGGATACCGTGTGCCCTTAAATAACTTTCTAGATCTCTCTAAGTCTGAATTTCCTCATCTCTTAACTCAGGCCAATGGCATCTACCACTTGAGGTTATGACAAGGGTTAGAGACATAGTTAAAGACTTGTTAGCCTGATGCCAGGCTATCTAATAAGACTGCAGCCTCCGTGGGAGGTTTTGTATCTGAACACTTCCCACGGAGGCTAGTACAGGGCATGGCACACGCTGAAAGGTCAATAAATATTTAACAGAATTGTACCTTCCATCCATGCAAGACACGTTTCCTTGGGAGTGCTACAGAGGTTTATTCTGCTCTGTCCTCTTTGTGTGAGCTTTCTGCTTCATGGCAGCCAGTTCCTTTGCTGGACAGCTCTGATAGGAAAGTCTATGTAACATATCAGATCAAAATTCACCTCCTTTTACTTCTAGGCACTAGTCCCAGTTGTCCCACTCAAGGTCACGTGGCATATTTCATGCCTCATCTATGTGGCTGCAGAGGGAAATGGCATGAATGTTCTTTTGCAAAGTTGGAAAAATAAAGGCTAAAAGCTGGTGACTTGCAAGCCACATTCAGTGGGTAGATAGATATGTTTTGTTGATCTGCAGTGTTGAATTTTTTTTTTTGCATCTGAATATTCTAGGGACCTCCATTCTTTATTTGCCACTGTCCTTACCTCTTCTCATTGCTCTATACATGGACAGCTTCACTCTGCTATGTAACCACCTCTACCATCCCCCAGCCTCACCCAAGGGCTCTGATTTTGTGATCCACTGTGAGTGGAAGGAGTCCTGAAATCAGAATAACCTGAGCTTGAATCCAGGCTCTTGCTGGCTGTATAACTGAGGAAGTGAACTCATTTTGGTGAATTACAGTTTTCTTAATAGCAGATGAGGTGCTCTTACTTGCCTTCCAAGATTGCTGTAAAGAATAAAGGAAATAAAGAGCCCAGAATAGTGCAGGATACGGGGCAGGTCTGAAGAAGTCTACCTTCACTGGACACCGCCTCACCTCCCAAACGAGACTCCTTCTTTACAGGCCAAACAGAGACTGAAGAAAGAAAAAACATTATCGACAGAGAAACTCAATGGGAAATTATGTTAGAATAGAAATGATAATGACAAGAAGAAAGTGAGAAGATAAAACAGCCAATTCACAAAGCACATATGGATTCTTAACTCTAAGTAGAGTCACTCACAGGGTTTCAATGGCTACTCAAAAAGCAGAAGCTCTTGGGGGGTAAGCTGGAGCCAAGCCTTGCTTCAGACTGATTAAATCAGAATTCCTGGGGGCGGGACCTAGGCAGGCATCAGTACTTGGGCTATTCAAGTGTGCATCTGTGACTGAGAACCAGAAGCTAGAGGCTCTCTCTTTAATACAGCACACAGCTACAGGTAGGAAAAG
Source organism: Cebus imitator (assembly GCF_001604975.1). Classification (NCBI taxonomy): domain Eukaryota; kingdom Metazoa; phylum Chordata; class Mammalia; order Primates; family Cebidae; genus Cebus; species Cebus imitator. The sequence continues at coordinate 1,541,330 of NW_016107668.1, forward strand.
CTTTCAGTTAGTGGAGGCAGCTTTTGCCAGTTTGGGTTCTCCTACACCAACAACCCACCTCTAAATGGTGTCAAATGTAGCTGCACTACACATGGACTTTTTGCATTGACAAAAAGAGAAGAATCAATGAGCAATATTTGATGCATATTATTAAACCTGTCAGTAGCAGTGAGTATCTATTGAGTAGTCTGGCTATAAGGCATTTCCCAGTATATGAAACATGGACCTCCTACTTGGGTAATTTTCAATTAAGTGGAGACTCATACACATTAATGAACACGGCAGACATGGATATCAGGTATGGTATTGAGGTATACCTCACTGAGGTATTGTGAAAGCATACTCATCTGAGAAACTGGTAGTGCCCTTTCTCAGTTCCACAGGCTATATATATATTTATCAATCAACTGGAAGCAGAATTGAAATTTCCAGACACTAAACAATTCTGCAAGGAGTTTAATTAGATTCTGAAACTAGAAGAAAACGTGGCAAAACCATCCAGGACATAGGCATAGGCAAGGACTTCATGACTAAAACACCAAAAGCAATGGCAACAAAAGCCAAGATAGACAAATGGGATCTAATTAAAATTCAGAGCTTCTGCACAGCAAAAGAAACCATCATTAGAGCGAACTGGCAACCAACAGAGTGGGAAAATATTTTTGCAGTCTACCCATCTGAGAAAGGGCTAATATCCAGAATCTACAAAGAACTAAAGCAGATTTACAAGAAAAAAACAAATAACCCCATTCAAAAGTGGGCAAAGGATATGAACAGACACTTTTCAAAAGAAGACATTTATGTAGCCAACAAACATGAAAAATGCTCATCAACACTGGTCATTAGAGAAATGCAAATCAAAACCACATTCAGATACCATCTCACGCCAGTTACAATGGCGATCATTAAAAAATCTGGAGACAACAGATGCTGGAGAGGATGTGGAGAAATAGGAACACTTTTACACTGTTGGTGGGAGTGTAAATTAGTTCAACTATTGTGGAAGACAGTGTGGCGATTTCTCAAGGATCTAGAAACAGAAATTCCATTTGACCCAGCAATCCCATTACTGGGTATATATCCAAAGGATTATAAATCATTCTACTATAAGGACACATGCACACGAATGTTCATTGCAGCACTGTTTACAATAGCAAAGACCTGGAACCAACCCAAATGCCCATTGATGATATCCTGGACAGGGAAAATGTGGCACATATACACCATGGAATATTATGCAGCCATCAAAAACGATGAGTTCGTGTCATTTGTAGGGACTTGGATGAATCTGGAAACCAACATTCTCAACAAACTGACACAAGGACAGAAAAACAAACACCACATGTTCTCACTCATAGGCGGGTGTTGAACAATGAGAACAAGTGGACTCAGGGAGAGGAGCATCACACACTGGGGGCAGTTGGGGGGATAGGGGAGGAACAGTAGTGGGTGGGGAGGGATAAAATGGGGAGAAATGCCAGATACAGTCAAATGGGGAACAGAGGCAGCAAACCACCTGGTTATGTATGCGCCTATGCAACAACGCTGCATGACCTGCACTTGTACCCCAGAAGCTAAAGTAAAATTAAAAAAAACAAAAAGATTCTGAAACTTAAAAGATAGAAAACATAATAATAATATAGTTACCATTAATTGAATTATATTTTTATTACAATAAATATTACACAATTAATTATTGTTACCATTAATTGAACACCTACTATTGCTAAGAATACATTACTTCAAATCCTCACACCAATTATGGAGGCAGATGTGACTATCCTTGATTTTAGCCAAAGAAAAGAGTTTCAGGGAACTTAAGAAACTTAACCATAATCTCAGCTAGGAAGTGGGCACTGACGGAGTTGTCAGCTGACCAGAGAAGATGAATGAGGAGACGAATAGGAAGGCAGCATGGGAGAAATACAATTAGATGTGTGGGTCCATGGAGAGAATTAGAGCTCAGCAAAATTTCCTCCCTGCAGGAGCTACCAATTCAATTCTGTAAAATTATAAATGATGCTATCACTTTCAAAACTGGGTAGGTGCAGACCATATTTCTTCGCTTCTTCCCAATCCCCAGTTCCCACCAGCTGCTGAGAAAACAACGTACTAGATAAACAAAAAGAATGCCTACCTTGGACTTTCTCTCTGTGGAAGCACTGGACTTGTTTATTAATCTGAAGCTCCTAAAGCTACTAATGTTCGTTGTTAAAATGCAATTTTAACAGGATTACATAAACTGGCAACTAAGAAGTTTCTTGGAGCATTTTTGCTGATGTTGATTTTAAACACAAGTGTGTCTACATTCATGCAAAGGGACTTTAATACTATTTAATTAATGCTACATTATACCAACAGTGAACAGATCTCATGAGTAGCTTTCCCAGTTATGGTGCCATTGTGTCTCTCCTATTTAGACGAAATACATGGCTGTATTTGTAGCTGAGGTTTGGAATAGCATTTTTTCTAGTCTGATTAATTGTACAGATCTTTCTCATACTTTTAGTCATGTCGCAATATTCTATTTTAAAAAAGTGTTTTGGGAAGAATTAATGAATAGTAAAGTACAGAACTGAGAAGAACAGAAAAGTAGTTTTTTAAAAATAATAAGTAGTTTTAAAAACCACTTATTATCCCAGCATTCAGAGATAATTACTATTAATATATCTATTTTTTCTAACCACTAGACCATCAGGGATACTATTAACATTTTAGACTGTTTCCTTAGAGGTCTTTTTGTCAAGCATCTTAACACAGTAGATCTTTCCAAGTTTTTGTCTTGCCTTTGCTTTCTTCTTAATATGTTTTAAGCATTTTTGCATGTCAGTATAAACTCTGTCAGCATGATTTTAAGTTGCACATAGTATTCTATAATATGTAAGCACTAGAAATCATTTCCCTTAAAAAATAAGACCAAGCAATGGTTCCTTTTAAAATTTAGAGCCCATTAAGTATGACTTTCTATAAAACATCTGGTAGAACTACACACTGATTTGCCTGTGTTCACAGTGGATTGCCTTACAGAGTATCACACTTTGTCTCCAAGCACAAAGAAACTGAGTGGGGACAGGTGGCCTTCTCGCCCCAGCTGCTGCCTTTTTCATGCAAAGTAAGACTAAACTCTCAAGGGTAGGAGGGATGGAGAGCCTCCTCTGACAAGCAAGTGAAGTCTGAAATCATCTCGTGATTATGGACAGGTTACCTAGAGGGACAAGCATTTACTAAGAACCTGCTGTAGGCAGGAGCGTGTTAGGTGCTAGGAATATAAAAAGGAGTAAGATGCAGTTTTTACCTTAAGAGGGCTGGCAACATGGGCCCAGCCTGCACACCTGGGTCCCACTTCAGTCTCTCTGGAACTCTGTCCTCATCTTGGCTGGGACTCTGACACCTCACCTACCACTTGGGAGCCTTCTTCCCCCACCGTCAGCCTTTGCTGAGGCTCTGCGGTAAAAGGACTGGTCTCTTGGTGCTGTGAAACTGTGGCTGAAGGACTGTAACTCTCTGAAACCCAGTGCCACCTGAATTCTCTTGGTCAGTGACACTGGCGTTGCACTACAGGCTTCTGGACGGTCAGGTCAGCTTTGAGTCTTTCCCTCTGCCCTGTGGTGCTTGGTCCCAGCACGTCTCCTAGTCAGACTTATTGGGCAATCAGTGCAGCCTCGTAAAAAATACCTCTTTCCCAGCTTCTCACATCTTTGATCTGATCTACTAGCACCTACTGAGGGCCTGCTGCATACACTCTCCCCAGCGAGCACATGAGGGCTGACGCAGGGTAGAGACTGGATTGAGCTGCTGAGGCACTTACGGCCCAGGTGAAAATACTCCATGAGCACGTAGGAAACAAAGGCAAGGTGATGACAACGTGCCCCTCGCTGACACTGCATGTAAGTCCCACGAGGCCAAAGAAGTAAAACAATAGCAGTGCAGGAGTCTCCTGGCTGAGTGAGTGATGGAGGAGGAAAGGCTGAGGAAATTGGTGGGTATTCTGAAACAGTAACAGAAGAGGTGGCATAAGCAAGTGTGTTAGAGGCGTGTGTGTGGCACCAATGGTGAAGGGTTCCAGACTGCACCGGAACAAGGGACCCTATAAGATGTAAGTCCTGCTGGCCTTTCCTTACGTCAGAATATGCACGGGTTAGTCTGTTCTCTCTTGCAGGGAAATGCTGAAAGCTATCACAACAGATACTCCGCATATTCCATAAAAAAGTTCTTCTCTTTTCCCCTCTCCCAACCTCAATGAAACAGATTTGAGCTTTGTGACTTTATAAGATTGAATTGTTAAGAAAATTCCACAACATGTGTGATATATGCTTATTTTCTTCTGTCACTGACTTTAGAGAAGACATTTATTTTTGACAGTTTGAGCATGAGCATTAGAATTGAGATTACTAGTTTTCTACTTCAGTATCTTTCTTCCTTAGTAATTTGCTTTTCAGGTAGATATTTTACATGCAGAATAAATGAGTTTATTTCCTAGGGGAAACCCATCTCCAGGAGCCAGTTTTGACTGCTTGATTAAATTCTGTGTGATGAAGTATAAGCAAATGGTCTCTATGAAACTTCTACAGACTCCTTAAAAAAAAAAGAAAAAAAAGGAAGGGTAGATTTCTTTTTTACCTTTCTAGCCCCACCTTTGTTTCTTCTTGCTGCCTTGAACTCAAAGATGATGAATGGGAATTCAGCAGCTATTTTAGAATATGAGGACTAGGTCCTCTTCCAAGGTACAGCAGAACAAATTGCTGGAAGAGGCATGCATTTCTGACTACTTAGGGGCTCTTATACCAGCCCTGCATGGTATAATGCCAGATTTCCTTTTTGTGAGAGAGGAATAAACTGCTGTTTTGTTCAAGCCACTTTGTTTAGATATTAATTTCTTAAGTACACAGACTATACACTCTTCAAAATGAGGAACAATTTTTATGCCATGTGGTCCATGGGGAGTGTTCAATGTTGATGATGATGGTGATGATGATGATGAAATAAAACCAAGAAAATAAAATGGCTTAAATAACTATATATATAATTTATCTTCTTTATTCCACATCCCAGCTCCTTCCAACATATTTCCAACAGTGGAAATATCATAAATTTATCATTTATAAATTTATCATTGATAAATTTGTGATAATTCACAATTACAAAGCAACTGTTAACAACAGTGACTTTTTCGCTTAAACTCACAGTCTTTGAGTGCAGAAGTAATGCTTGCTTTTCCTGTTGCAGACTTGCAAGAAAACTTCTTGGATCTAGTAAGGCAGATTTCCAAAGCAAAGGCATTTAGCTGCATTTAATTTGGATTGTGTGATATCAAGCAATTTGACATAACATATGAAAGGCATACTCTTGTCTCTCTAGGAAACAATATACTCACTGAATTTTATTTCTTTCCTGGCTTTGTTTCAAATGTTGAGAAAGAAGATTTTTGTATTTTTTTAACTGAATATTTGAGAAAATGTCTACCACCTTTGTTATTACTCTGCACCTGTAGCAGAAAGAACAGGGGGTGGTGAGGGAAGAAGGGAAAGAGGCATATATAGCAGAATGACAAAAAGACTGTTTGGAGATAGTTCATAATTTGTAAGTTCATCTAATCATTTACTTTTCAATGACTCTTTTGAAAACAGCATATATCATATTGATTCAACAATGACCTCCTCTTCAAAGAGAACTACAGACCACTGCTCAAGGAAATAAGAGAGGACACAAACAAATGGAGAACATTCCATGCTCATGGATAGGAAGAATCAATATTGTGAAAATGACCATACTGCCCAATGTAATTTATAGAATTAGAAAAAACTACTTTAAATTTCATAGGAACCAAAAAAGAGCCTGTATAGCCAAGACAATCCTAAGCAAAAAGAACAGAGCTGGAGGCATTATGCTACCTGACTTCAAACTATACTACAAGGCTACAGTAACCAAAACAGCATGGTACTGGTATCAAAACAAATATATAGACCAATGGAACAGAACAGAGGCCTTGGGAATAATGCCACACATCCACAACCATCTGATCTTTGACAAACCTGACAAAAACAAGCAATGGGGAAAGGATTCCCTATTTAATAAATGGTGTCAGGAAAACTGGCTAGCCATATGCAGAAAACTAAAACTGAACCTCTTCCTTACACCTTATATAAAAATTAACTCAAGAGATTAAAAACTTAAATATAAGACCTAAAACCAAAAAACCCTAGAAGAAAACCTAGGCAATATCATTCAGGACATAGGCATATGCAAAGATTTCATGACTAAAACACCAAAAGCAATGGTAACAAAAGTCAAAATTGACAAATGGGATCTAATTAAACTAAAGAGCTTCTGCACAGCAAAAGAAACCATCATCAGAGTGAACAGACAACCTACGGAATGGGAGAAAATTTTCTGCAATCTATCCATCTGACAAAGGGCTAATATCCAGAATCTACAAGGAACTTAAACAAAATAACAAGAAAAAAGCAACCCCATCAAAAAGTGGGTGAAGGATATGAACAGACACGTCTCAAATTTTTTTTTTTTTTAATTTAAAGATTTGCTGCTGATGCCATTCAAATCTGTTGCATGCAGGTGTAACCAAGGAGGTTTACATTGTTCAATAAAAAATCTGGATCAATTTACCATTAAAAGATTTCATTTTGTTTTGAGAAGCAGGAGGGCTGTATCACTCGTAAGTGCCTCTAAGTTGGTTTCCATGATGCTGTAGGGAATATCTCTAAATGATCCATCCTCAGTGATGAAAAGACTGTCAGGTCTGGGGCCTTACCATGACTCAGGATGGAAATGGAGTACAGACATTAGAAAAGAGAAACTGCAAAACAAATAGTTGGCATAAAGGTGGACACGCAGTCAATCATAATGGAACGGGTGAAAGAGCTGAAAAGAGAAAAGATGATCAACTGACATGAATATGTGAGAAAGAAAATGTTTGGCAACTAATGAAGCTAAAAGTCAGCAAGGTATTATAAATATCCCCAAAGGCAAGCTATTTTGCTTCCCTTTATCTACCTGAGTCTTCTAGAAATATTACAATTTTAACCTTGTATCTCTGAATGTTAATTCTATAAATCCAAGAAGGGATGTGAGGCGTGGTTTCACCTGGCTACAGGAAATTACAGCTTCTTAAGTTCCAGAGATTTCTTTTTTCTTCTTTTGTACCTGCCTTGGATACTTTTACTATTTAAGTTCCACAAGAACAAGCCCAGGAATTAGCTGTTAGTGGGGAAAAGGCTGGCCCTGAGTAAAGGAGCTTCAGCACTCTCAGAATGGGAGAAAAGCCTGGCAAAATGAGTCATGTGGTTTTTCTAGTACAATGTGTCTTCAGGCCAATTATGAGTAAAATACAGATATATCTGTGTGCAAACCAGGAAACAGAACAAACATTCTTTATTTTTATGAGTTTCTTATGTTTTAGGAGAACCCACTGCTTGCCCTATTCCATAATTCAGTACTGGGCTTCTTCCAAAGAATCCCCACAAAGGAACTGGAAAGTGGCAGCAGGTGACCAGCAGGGGCTTTCTGGGAGACTTTTTTGTTTTTAATTTAAAGGAGGCCCTTTTATTTAAACTCCTGTGGGTACTAGGCATTGATCAGTAAGTACTGACTGTATCTGTAAATTCACCACAATGCAATGCAGTTTAGTTTTCTTGAGGGCTGGTGGGAAGGTGGTTGACAGGTGTAGGGAGTGTGGGCTTTGGAAGCAGACAGACCTGATTTCGACTCCACATTTGCTGCTTCACTAGCTGTGCGACTCTTTTCCGGTTTCTCAACCCTTCTAAGCTTTGTCTTTTTTTTCCTCATTCTGAAAAACTGTTAATCATATCCCTCAGGACGCTGTCTGGCACGTCATAGGCGCTCAACAATGTGAATTCCCTTTGTTCTTCCCTCCTCTCTATCCCACTTATAGAGTGACTAAACTGGACAGTTACGGTATAAAGTGTGACCCACTCAACTCTTCAGTTTTGTCTACAGTGTCTATATGTGTGTTTTAATGACCTCTGCACAAGCTCATTCACCAGAATTTCTCTGCACTCCCCCATTCTCTAATTCCTGTCCTATAATGTGACTTCACCATGAACTTTAAATCATAAGTCTCACTCTGTCATCCAGGCTGGAGTGCAATGACATGATCTCAGCTCACTGCAACCTCCACCTCCAGGGTTCAAATGATTCTTCTGCCTCAGCCTCCCAAGCAGCTGGGACTACAAGAGTGTGCCACCATGCCCCACTAATTTTTGTTGCTTAGTAGAGATGGGGTGTCACTATTGGCCAGGCTGGCCTCTATCTCCTGACCAACATGGAGAAACCCCATTTCTACTAAAAATACAAAATTAGATGGGCATGGTGGCACATGCCTGTAACCTAGCTATTTGGGAGGCTGAGGCAGCAGAATTGCTTGAACCATGTGATCTGCCCGCCTTGGCCTCCCAAAGTGCTGGGATTACAGATGTGAGCCACTGCACTCGGTCATATATATATTTTATTTTTTTTAAGATACTTTCTTCTTCCTGATAGGTTGGAAGTTCTGAGGAAGCTAGTGGCAGGCCCTTCTCATGTCACAGAAGCATATTTCTAAATAAGGAAGCATTGTAAGAACTCATTTGTGTTTACTAACCTTTGGTACAAGTGTAGCTTGAAATAATTGTTCCAAAGAGTTTACTGACAGAGGGCCTAATTCCCTTCAAAACTATACGGCGTGGTTCTAAATGTCAACTTACTTTGTGAGAGAAAGTTCTCCTTTTCTTTGGCACTTTGCTGAAGCTAATTGGGTTTCTTTGTGTTTTGAGTGATGTTATGTGACTTTTTTTTGCTAAAGACTCATTATGAGTTCTGCTATGCTTTTCATTTTTTTTTTCAAAAAGAAGGGTTAGGTGTTAACGAAATTCATCTGGGAAGTGTTTTTCTAGTGGAGGGGGACAAACATCTTCTTACATGGGCTATATAATTTCTTGACTGCTAAATAAAGTCTGGGAGCCTCAGCATAAGTTTTGCTGTTCCAGAAAAAATACTGTGTTCATTTCAGAAAAATAGAATCTGTAGTGATTGAAGTACTATTACTTCTTTAGAACTATGCATTATAACATAACATTTTGGGGCAGTTGAAAAACATAAATATGAGAATTCATCTGCCTTTTTTTTCTTATTATGATTAGAGAGAAAGTTATCTAAATAATCACTCAAAAAATCCAATGTAATTAATTCGATCACTTATAAATTCATAAAATCATGCTATACTTTGCCCCCTCCCCCAATAACTACTGATGTAAAAGTAATCATTATGGATATATCGTTCACTCTTCTATAGGGGATTTCATTTTAAATTGCTCTTTAACAGAAGAAAGTGATTCATAACCCTTGGGCATGAGTGCTTTCCTTACAGATGATACCATCTTAGATTTATTCACAGGAAGTAATCCTCCCAAGTGGCTCAAATGATTATTTTTATAGTTTTCCTCAAGAAATTATTCCAGAATTCTTGGGAGATAGAAGTAGGGAAACTATTATCGTTTTGCTGATAGAGAAGGCAAGGCTTAGCGATTTGTTCAAGGTCAAGTAGAAAGTCACTGGCAGTGTCAGGAACTTGAATCTTAGCACCCTCACTTGTATTTCAGCTCTGTGTCATAGACCCTAATAACTTTGTGTACCTTTGGTTCTTTATCAGCTTAAGACATAGGAAACCTAGGAAAAACTGTAAAATCTAGAATGCTTATAAATAATATATTCTAAAACGAATTCATGATTATTTCTTTTTTCACTGCCTTTCAATATGAAGCAGTCTTAGGTCTGAATTTCCTTTAGTGGTAACCACTTCATATTATTTGCTTAGACTTCAATATGGGTTTCTAGGGTGTATTTTTTTGGCATAAGAATATCCTAGTGTGTATACATATTATATACACACACAGACACACACACACACACACACATCTGTGTCCTCAATGAATAAGGTACTAAAGTAAATTATCTGCTAAGTTTTATGTGGCTGCAACAATAGTTTCTTTTCTCAGTGAACTTAAAAAATGCATGCCAACTGAATTTATGCAAATCCATGTTCGTGGTTTGGCTGTGGTCAGCCACAGGAAACAGAAATGCCATGTAACTATCACCTAGAATGTGTCTTACACCTGAGGTTTCATGGAGTGATGTAGCCTGCATGTGCCATCTCCAGAGATGCTTATGGTACGGCAGGGATATGAAAAGATGACACAGCAAATTCCCACAAACATCATGCATAATTCATGGTAAGTCAGTACGTGTATGTCTAATCATAGTAACATGCATGATTTTTTTTTGCAATCCCTTCTTTTCCTCTTTAATTTCATAACTTGCATCTTGAAAGAAGGGAAAGGTTTGAATGGACACTGCATGAGCCCAGGAATATTATAGGAAAAAATGCCTGAGGATCACCTTGATTCAATATAAGGCAACCACTAAAATGGCATTTATAAAAGCTACACAGCAGTGTGGAAAAATGAGTGTGACATAATATTTCATAAAGAAACAGGTACAAAATGGCATACTACAACTATGCAAAAAATTTAAATTATGCTTGCAATTATGCAAAAATGAGAGCATATGCAAGATGAAGCGTTCTCGGGATCATGGGTGATACTTTTTGTCTTGTCCAAAATTTCTGGAGAAAGGTTTTATATATACATCATAAGCATAATGTAGCTGGGGAGAAAGGCCCCCAAGGGTGGTTGCCAGTCATCTAGCATTAACAAGGCCCAGGGAGGAAGGCTGGAGCACTGCTTTTGGGAGGATCACAAAAGGAATCACAAGGAGCTGGGAGGGGTAGAGTCATGTTGGGCGAAAGTCTAGAGGAGTGGCTAAGTATCAACTCTCAGACCACTTCTGTAGATGGGCATGAGTGACACTGGACACGTGCCAACAACTTGGGATTAACCCGCTCTGCTGTTCAGCAGGAACTTCAGCCTGAGAAGAAAGGTGAGCCCCTGCAGGGCAGCTGGTGGAGTGACATTTTCAGAGCACAGAAATCCACTCCCATAACAGAAAGCTGCTCAGCAAATCCTGAAGGGATGGGCTTTCTGGTTTTGTGCCAGGTGTGGAATTTTTCCAATGTGGTGGGTGCAGAGGTAATTCTAATGCACAGGAAGGGTTTCTGGTAAGTAGCACCTCAGATACAAGGACGTGAAGCGTATGTCACCACCCCAATGCAAGACGTGGTTGTTACTGGTTATCTTACAGGGCCATCTGGTCACCTGGTCCCAGCCGTTCAGTATGGTGTCATGCCCCAGGGGCCTCAGAAGTGGGCAAGTGTTTAAGGACTGGGCATCTGCTCTTTTTTGCAGGTTTGCTTTTGATGATGTATGTTTATGGCTATGTATCCACACATTCTCCTTTTCTCTATTTCTTCTCTCGCTCTCTCTCTTGCGCACACACACACACACACACACACACACACTCAAGAATACTTTTTTTTTGGAAGGAAAATTATATTTTCCAGTTTTCCCATCTTTATGTATTTAGGCTTTTCTTTATCACCTATGGTATATCTTTCCTTTAAAATTTTTCAGATTTTATCATCTTATATTATTTCCTAACAGTCAAAATTGCAGGAAGTTTCCTTGCTAAGTGAGGGAGGTATGATGAAGGGAAGTTTTTAAACGTGAACTCACTTGGCCCAGCACTGCCGTGTACTGCCGCATAGCATAGCCTTCTGGAGTTGTGCAACCCAGCAGCCCCGTGTGAAATCCCTTTGCCCTGGTGTGTACTGTAAAATGGATATCATAGTAACCTACATGATGAAGTTATTGGGAGGATTAAACGAGTAACATATGGAAAGTCTTTGGAACAGAGTGTAGCACACACTGAATGCTGTACAAGTGTGTCTTGTTGTCATTGGTCTTTTAACAAAAGTGGCCTAAGATCAGAAAAGCTTAAGACAACTACTGGGTTAACAAGCCTCACCTCTTGGTCTCCACCATTTATGCTTTGTTTTTGTCACAACTTGGGTTACAGGATTGATTCCTGAGTAGGTTTGCTTTAATGATGAGGCAGGGAATGACTATTTGCAAGGTTAGGAACATTCAGATAAAGGATTTAAGATACTTGTCTTTATTCTCTTTTGTAGGCTTTGAAAATAAAAAAGTTAATGTCTTTATCAAAGTATAAAAAATCCTTTCCTGACACCAAAAGCTGAAATAACATAAACCAATGCCTCTTAGGAGCCGCAGTGTGGATGGGGTCTCTGCAGGGCTTGTTAAAACAGATTGCTGGACCCATCTCCCGAGTCTGAAGCTCAGAGTAGGAATTTCTAACAAGCTCCAGGCGACGCTGATCTGTGGCCCAGGAACCACTCTTTGAGTAAACTGGCAATTGTCCTCACTGCCCAAGTCTCCTCCTGGGAACATGTGGAGCACCAGAAAAACTTGTAGCTTTTACTGAACTATGACTAGGGGAGGAGGAAACAGTGCACATCTTAGTTCCTGGAGTTCCAAGGCTCCCAAATGCTCCCTGGGAGCCCTTGGTTTCAACTGCTGCGGCGCGGGCACTGTGACTGGTGACTGTGAGTCCAACCATACTGTTGGCTCCTTAAGGACCATGACTGTGGTTATACCTTCTCTGTGTTCCAGCACCTAGCAAACGCCTACCAAAAAATTAGGCGGTAAATAAGTTTCTGTAAACTAAATAAAATAGATTAAATCATTTCCATCAAAATAATGTATTTTTTTTTCAAAAGCAGCATCCTGTCTTCCTCCTGGAGTTATTTCATAATAGAGAAAATTAAAAAATTATTATTTTTTCATATAGCTTCTCTCTGGACCAGTTACAAAAAAATATGTTTCCCTATTTAGTGCTTTCTGAGGCTGAAAATCACCAGCGTTCCCTGACCTGGCTCTGCTGTTCCTCCTCACTCACCACGTGGGAAGAGCCATCTGGGAGCAGAACAGAACCAGGGCCAATTATTTTTTACAACTATAGCAGGTATTAATGTACTAAATGTAACTATGTGTTTTCCCCCACAACTACGCCCAGAACGTATATAGCAAAATTGTTTCCATAACAAATTTCTCCAAGTAATAGATTTTCAGATTTTTCTGCCTCTTCTTTTCAGGAGCAGCTTATTTTTTTGTTTTGTTTATTTCTTTCTCATTTCTCCCCTATATTTGTAAGGTTGAAGAAGTCTGTTCTTCTACAGAAACTAGGGGGACTTGCTCTTTCCCTCTTTGCTCTCTTACCATTTGGATTCTCCAAGGGGCCAGCCTTGGTCAGAACTATGAGGAGGCCTCCTTCCTTGCAATCTATATCCTCTACTTCGAGCAGGTATGTCTAAATATTTGTGATACGTGTTATATTCTTACACGCAGGCAGAAGGAAAAGCAAGAGCAGAGGCATGAAGGGAGGAAGAACATCAAACACTAGATGCTTCAAGGTGTTCAGTATGGATGGGGCATGGTCCAGCGGGCATTACATAAGCACGATAAGGTGGTCAGGAGCCAGGTGATGATGAACAAACGCCTGTTAAGTTCAGTTTGCATTTTATTTGGGAGATAGTGGGAACCATTAGCTCTCACTGTGTCTTGGGTGCTCACCTGTAAGCCAAGGAGCGTCGGGGTTCATGGCATTGCTACTGCTGTTCACAAAAGTCCTGACCCAAGGGCATGATTTTACGTCAAATTCCTTGGAGTCTGGATGCAAAAGTAAAATTGTTCATTCAACTGAACAAAAACAAGTTGCTTCCTTTTTTAAAAAATGCAAAATTTCCAAGGTTTTACACCTTTAGCTCAAAAATTTAACAATATCTAACCTGTTTGTGAGCTCAATTTGCTTTATCTTGTAGTAAATGATTTGATTAATGAAATTCATCAACTTATGCAACATAACTCATTTTTTTTTCAGGGACTACTCCCACAGTTAATAAAAATTAATGTGTCAATTCTGAGGACACACTTAAAGAGAGAAGCTAAGAATGCAGGGAAGTGATCACTGAACAACCCTTGATTGGAAGAAAACAACTTTTATGCTTAGTGTTTTTCTACAACAAAATTCATTAATTATTCACAAATTATACAAATGAGATAATTTTGTTAGAAAACAAAGTGATGAATGAATGTTTTTTCTATTCAGAACATCGAGCACAAAGCCTGGATGGTACATTCTCTCACCATTTCTTTAATAAGTCACTTACTCATATATTTCAAGAATGAGATCATTTGGCCAAAAAATACGATGAGGAATAAATAACAATTGTATTGAATGATCACTTGTGTGTGTGTGTGTGTGTGTGTGTGTGTGTGTGTCCTAGATCACAAGACAGGAAGGAAGCGGTACCCATTCCAAATGGGGGTAAACCATGTGAAAAATTAAACCAAAAATAGAAATGACAGAATTCGAGTCGTTTTGAAGAAAAGGAAGAAAGCAACAGAGCATTAAGAAGAAAAGAAAACACAGGTTTGCAACAACTGCATTTCTGTCAAACCTTATATATGCAGTGTCGGAATAAGAGACACGTTCCAGAGGCAGGATCAGAGAGTGGTGCTGAGGAGAGAGGAAAGGGCACGCGCGGCAGTGTCTGCACAGGAGAGAAGGAAACGCACAGCCGCAGAACGACAAGGTCAGGCAATGGCGGGCGGGTGTCTCAGTCCAAAGACAGAGGAGAGGAAGGGAAGTGGACTCTCGAAACGCTCCCTGTTGTTTACGTATAAAAATAAGAGAAAACATTTTGTATGGTCTTCCTGATCCTTTGTCATTTTTATAAGTGATAAAATTGAATTTATAACATAAATCATCGTAGTACAAATACTCCACACACAACTGGTTTTCAAAGCCCTTCTGACAACAGATGATAGGTGCTGATTCAATCAGTGATCACTGAGCTCACCTGCAGGTTCATTAGACAAAAGCACTGGCAGCTGACTTCAAAACGGATGGGCCAGGAAGCTCAACTGTGGACACGATTCACAATCTCTATGGCCAGCTGAGGGAGAGATGACACACTGAGCTCGGTGGGGAGGCCCTGAGAGGTGAGCTGCAGAAAAACCACGTGTGTGTCAACTTGAAGGAAACACTTCGTTAATCCCAGGGTAGGTTAGGAGATTTCAAAGTTTACTTTGAAAATCTTTAATGTCTGTACCATGATGGATACTGGGAAGACGTCACAAAGTTTGTGAGAACCATGTTATGAAGAATTAGAGGGCATCTAATATAAACGTCTTTTTATAAAAAGCTATCAGACAACCAGACTTTTAGCTGTGCACCTGAAATACACACTATGAATATTCTGGTTTGATTACTGTGCTTATTTTACCAACATAGGACGCTCAGAAGAAAGGAGAGGAAGCATCATCATTTAGAAAGGCAGTTACAGGAGTGCAAGAATGAACTCAAGACCATAGGCTGCAGACCCAAGTTCAAATATTGCCTGTGATGTCAAGTAACATGGCAAACACAGTCAAGTTACCTTTTTACTCCAAGACTTGGTTAACTTATTTTGATTCGACCAGAGCCAATAGGATTAAGCTCCTTAGTAGCATCTTTTTGTCAAACAAAGTTGATCTGTACACCTAAGTTGCTCCTTAAGTGCTGTTGCCATACACATACACACTCCTTCTCCTATTAAGGCGGCTAGAAATGGGCTCTATGGGATGGAAATTTTAATTTTTAAGTCCACTGGATTAGATTATCTTCTGAAACTCCTTCCAGCGCTAATATTCACAGCTCTTATTTTGATCAGATGAACCTACTTAAAAGTCAACTGCAAGAATAAATAAGTACTCCACACTCCTTCCACAATAAAAGGCTGAATAGGTTTCTTTTCAAGTTGTATACCAAATGGCTGAGTGTGCTTTTAAGTACTACTGTCTCTGACTGTTACTTTCATAGAACACATCACTTTTACACTCAACATGTCAGCTCATGTCATTTCAATTATGCATTTGTTTTCTCACCGACTAAACACTGTGCCAGCACTTTTCCCTATCAGATTAAAGAGAAAAAAACACAGGCTATTTGAAAATGACTTAACAGCGATACATTTTTCCAACGTGAAAGTCCAGTTGTTTTCTTTTATGCTGCATGTAATGAACATAAGCTGTATATTAATAGTCTTAAAGATACCTGATAGTATTTCAGATATTTGTTGAACTTGAGTTGGTAACTCATGATCTCTCTCTTGGTGATTACAGTTTTTAACTGAGTCCTGTGAGTTAGCTGCATTACTGCTTGGAAAATTGGGGAAGATGGACTGGTAGAGGAGAGCTTGGTGTGTGCTTTCTACTCAACAATGCTAGAGCCTTGTTTTCTCACAGAGATAGCCAGGCTGGCAAGAGCAGAAGGCAGTAAACACAGTACTGCATAAGCAGAAACATTGGCAATATCTCCTCCTCATTGTAACTGCCCAACTCATTTTATCAAATGGGGATTTTTTACATTTTAAGTTGGCTAGTTTTCTTTGGAGGTACTTCACTTTCCCAGGGAACATAAGGCCAGTTGTCAATTATAACTTAATGTCCACTAATTTAATCAGATCAACAACGAGGTTAGGTTAATTTTCAATGGGGAAGGTATAAACCAGGAGAGAAACAGGAGAGCACATAATACCCTTCCTGAGACTCATGAGTGTAGTCAGTCATCAACTGGAGCCCCATGGGCTGTATACAGTCTCCAGACAGTTTTGTCTGATTACATACTGTTTAAAATATTTTTAAAAAGTAAATACTTAAAACGCAGAGATTAATGCTTTATTTGAAAAGTTCACGTGTGGGGACACTAAGCCCATTTCCAACGAGGTGACAATCAGCCTAAGCTGGTAGGTGCTGCCATACTGGGCCAGCTCCCACCACACAGCCATAGGCTCCTTCACTCCCTGTGTTTCTTTTTCTTTTTTTTTTTTTTGAGACGGAGTTTTGCTCTTGTTACCCAGGCTGGAGTGCAATGGCATGATCTTGGCTCACTGCAACCTCCGCCTCCTGGGTTCAGGCAATTCTCCTGCCTCAGCCTCCTGAGTAGCTGGGATTACAGGCACGCGCCACCATGCCCAGCTAATTTTTTGTATTTTTAATAGAGATGGGGTTTCACTATGTTGACCAGGATGGTCTCGATCTCTTGATCTCGTGATCCACCCGCCTCGGCTTCCCAAAGTGCTGGGATTACAGGCGTGAGCCACCGCGCCCAGCCCCCTGTGTTTCTTATGCACAGTCTACCAGCCTCATTTCTGTACCCGGATGATTGGAGAAGGCATCTGCCTCCATGACCCCAGACTAGACTTTATTATTTAAAATTATAATTGGGTGTCCCAAAATTCCAAGGACATCTTTTTTAATGTTTATTTTAGGTTCAGGGGTACATGTGCAGGTTTGTTACACAGGTGAGTTGCATGTCATGGGGATACACTGTGAAGATGATTGCATTACCCAGATAATATGCATATTACCTGATAGGGAGTTTTTTGGTCCTCACCCTTTCTCCCACCCCCAACCCTCAAGTAGACGCTGGTGTCTATTGTTCCCAACTTAATGTCCATGTGTACTTGGTGTTTGGCTCCCATTTATAAATGAGAACATGTGGTATTTGCTTTTATGTTTCTGTGTTAGTTTGCTTAGGAAAATGGCCTCCAGCTCCATCCATGTTGCTGCAAAGGACATGATCTTGCAAAAACCTGGGAAGATAACCTAGGAAATACCCTTCTGGACATAGGACTGGGAAAAGATTTCACGATGCAGATGCCAAAAGCAATTGCAACTAAAACAAAAGTTGACAAATGGGACCTAATTAAACGAAATAACTTCTGCACAGCAAAAGAAACTGTCAACAGAATAAACAGACAACCCATAGAATGGGAGAAAATATTTGCAAACTGTGCATCTAATGAAGTTCTAACATTCAGTCTCCTTAAGGCACATAAACACATTCACAAACAAAAACCAAACAATTCCATTAAAAAGTGGGTAAAGGACATGAATAGACATTTTCAAAAGAATGTTGCCTGTGGGTATATTCTCATATACCCACAGTCAACAAGCATGTGAAAAAATGCTCAGCATCACTGATCACTAGAGAAACGCATACCTGAACCACAGTGAGATACCAAGGGGAATCTCACAGCTATTAAATCCAACTGTCAGCTACACTGCCTGCCACATATAAAGCACTTACTGCATGCTATGTACTTTGCTAAGCATTTATATACAAGAACTTATTTATATACAAGAACTTTATGAAGCAGATATTATTTTGGTCATTTTTTTTTTTTTTTTGAGACGGAGTTTTGCTCTTGTTACCCAGGCTGGAGTGCAATGGCGCGATCTCGGCTCACCGCAACCTCCGCCTCCTGGGTTCAGGCAATTCTCCTGCCTCAGCCTCCTGAGTAGCTGGGATTACAGGCACGCGCCACCATGCCCAGCTAATTTTTTGTAGTTTTAGTAGAGACGGGGTTTCACCGTGTTGACCAGGATGGTCTCGATCTCTTGACCTCGTGATCCACCCGCCTCGGCCTCCCAAAGTGCTGGGATTACAGGCGTGAGCCACCGCACCCGGCCTCAATTTTTCTCATTTTATAACAGAGCAGCATGTGGCTCAGGGAGCCGGTTAACTTTCCCAAACATTCAGATGAGTGACTGTAAAGGCCCTGCTCTTCACCACGGTGCAGGAGTGACACACACACATCCTGTGTTACATTCACAATGCCAAGCACATGGCATGGCAGAAGAGCTGGCACCACTGAAAATGTGCTAGACAAGAGTATCTGATACTGCTCCACAGAAGGCGTGCAGAATGCCTTATAGTAAACCAGTGGAAATAACCGAAGTGAAAATGTCATGATACCACAACCACCTCCAGCTCACCATTCAGGAGGCATGAGTTACAGAGGAACGTGTCTCAAGACAAAGGACTGGTGGCCCTGGATTCCGGACTTGGGACTGACCACAGGAGGCCAAGCTGGACACATGACTCTACAAGGGGGCATCCCCATTTGAGCCTCACAGCAGCCATCTGAGCAGATGCTATTATTGCATTGTAGGGACGAAGAAACGGAAACTTAGAGAACTTAAGCTGGTTATTCCAAACTCTTCTGCTTAGGAAATGGCAAAGTCAAGACAAGGACCCAGTGCAATGGGCTCCTGCTTCAGCTGTCTTGCCTGCCTCTGTACCACTCTATGACATGTGACTCCCTGTATTTTCTGTCCTTAAACCATCAGACTTTAACAATCTGTCAGAAGACTCTGAAATGAAGATATTAAATTTGCCCTTTGTGCTTCTCCTGAAGTCTGGTGATGCTTAGGAGAATCAGTACACTAAATTGAAATGCGTGAAGTTAAACGAACAAAAATAAACTCACCATCCTGGGCTTACAAGGAAAATACAAAGTAAGACACTTTGCATTACTGTAATTTTCCCCTCCAAATTATCAGTTTCTCAGAACAATTTTTATATTACTTGATACAAATAGGGAATATTTAGGAATGAAACACAGGTGATCATGCTTTCACTCTAGTGACTTTTCTATTTAACCTAACGGAAAAATTTCCCCCTTCCGTGTACAATATTTATTGATGACAAATAGTTTGCAGACAAGATGGGATTGATTGGACTGCAACAGTGAATCTTTGTTTACTCCAGTGCTGATTTCAAACAGCACATTTGAATAGTCGCTCTCATCTCAAATAAATCTGGCTTCTTTCATTCAGTCATTTCTCATCGATCAATCTCTCCTGAGGAAAACACTAATGAGCCTATGTCTGCTGTGAGTGTAATTAAGGCAACTACAGCTGCGTAATGTGCTTTGTCCTTCGAATGCCTCAGAGGCTCAAGCTTCGGAATCTGCAGGCTGACTAGGTGGTATCCTTTCTGCAACTCTAGAGGGGGGTTTTTGTTCTTCTGACCAAATACAGAGTTCTGAGAAGGTCCCCAGGGACAGTGTTACACCTAATACCAAGAGACAGGGTGTCACACTTTGTAGGTCTCCTCAGGGGTAAATGGGATCTGAATTACTTTAAATTAAGTCACCACATTGATGACCAAGAAAGCACTGGCCAGATGGGACTGGCCACCACAACACGGCAGGAACACGTATGACCCTCACCCTTCTTACTGCGTGTGAGTCTGAGACCAAAGTTACTCACTTAGATGTTAGTAAGATCACACTATCTATTAGCACCAGATGGACACTGGGTATTGTCTCTGTTAATCTGTTTTTCTTGTTCTTCCATTTTAATTTCATGTTGGCTGATATTTTTCTCTTGAGGATCCGTTTTCACCACAACCACTAGGACAGAATTGTAATTCGACTTGAATGCTTATGTGCAATTGGAGACACAAGGGCGAGGTTATAATTTATCTCTTCTTTTTCTTTAGAAAAAAAAATCACAGAAGTTCTATTTTCCATTGTTTTCTGCTCTGGCTTCCCTTACAAGTGGAAAAAGAGACTCTCAAAAAGGGTGTAGGCTAGGAAGTGTGTGTTGTCTCTTCATGCCTGGTGGAGGCTCTCCTCTCCTGGTAGAGGTTGTGAGAGGAAAGACAAGTGGTTTTCACAACTACCTTTTAGCTCTAGTTTTAATTACATTTTCTTTAAAGGGCATGTGTCTCCTGACAAAGCCAGAGGGGTCAAGAGGGAAGTAAGCAGTTAAGGAGTGTTTGTGGAGAGGTTTATTCCTGTGAGGGTTCGATAAATAAACATCGATGACTTACGACAATTCCTGGTGGATGGTTATTTTATATAATTAGAGCACTGAGGCTAACAGATTCTGAATCCATTTATAGGATGATCAGGAATGGGCAATGGCACAGAGCTATGTGAGATGACAGAAAGAGCATGGGACTGGATGTCAGGCGGGAGAGCTGGCTTCTAGGCTCTCTCTGCACCTAAGCAGGAACATGGCAACTTCATTTATCTTTCTGGATCCCAGAGTTCCTGGTTGCTAAACTGGGGATAAAGGGAGGTGGGGAGTAAAGTGGTGATGCCTAGCTAATTAAAATGACATAAATGATATATACTTCATAGAGCACTTTTAAACATTTTAACTCAGAGAAACTCTAGGAGGTGGGAAGAGCAGAGTATCATTTTACAAATAATATAAGAAAAGTTATATTTGAAAATGGAAAAACTGAGCTAGAGAGGTTCAAGGTGACCAGGTTTCCACGTGGATTCAGCCAGACTACAAACCGGTTCTTTAAAGTTGCCTTTGGTTGTGAGTGACTATGGTTTTCTTGTTTTTGTTATTATGTTAAATGCTGATGAATTCCAGTGTTTAGATCCCTACGTAATGCCAAGTTGAAGAATGTTACATTTTTCACAAGTTACCTATTTTTTCCTCCTTTAGAACTGCATTAGTTTTCTCCAACCCAGTGATTCACAAAGTGTGGTCTGGAACCAGCAGCTTTAGCTGAATACTTAGAAATGCAAATTCTCAGGCCGCACGCAACTCAGACCCGCAGAATCGGACACCCTAGGGGCGGGGCCCATCAATCTGTGTTATATCAAGCCCTCCTGGGGATGCTGAGGCAGCTAAAGCTGGAAAACTATTGCTGACCTGTACACACTTCTTCCCCTTGTAACTGGCTGAAATTCGACATTTCCCCACCTACCTGCACTAAAGGCTGTGCAGCTGGAACTCTGACCTATAACCAAGCAAATCCACAACATGCTGTCAAACCCGTTTTTACAGTGCTTAAACCTGTGACTGTATCCATCATGTATCAAAATATTCCACAAATTTATTAGTCTTTGTTACCTCCTTTAAGTCTACTTGGAATTTGAAAACATTTTTAGGAAAAATGTCATCTAGGTCCAGCTTATCATAACCCTTGCGGTAAGTTAGCTCTAGTTAAAAATAGTAATTTATAATAGAATGAATTGACTCAAAGTGGTTAAAGCTTAAGCAAAGGCACTTTTCTATCTGCTCCTCTACTGCCGGTCCCACGCCTGAAATCTCAGCGACGTCAGAAGGACATGCATGTGTACACGAAACCTAAACACGACCCTCCTCTCCTCCGTTAAGGAAGGAATAGTTTCATAAATTATAAAGATATGCCAAAATAAATCTTTAAAATTTATCTTTCAACATTTATTTTATAAAGCCAAATATAGCATTTACTAATTACAGTTATATTATTTGTATGTCAAATGTTTGGGTTTTGGAGGTATCAAGGTTTTAATCCAATACATTACCTTTGATTACTTTCTATGCTTAAGGTTTGAAAACCTTGCGGATTTCTGGTGGAAACTATGGATTCTGACCCCAGTGTAATACATTTCTGTTTAAATAATTCTGTGTGTGTGTGTGTGTGTGTGTGTGTGATATGGCAGCTATTACCATAGGACACCAACACTTACGTAAGTGTTCACAGAAATGCTTTTATATGTATCTCAAATATGTTGTCAGCACAACTTCACAAAGAGAGAAACACAACACTGTCTTTAAAGAATAGAACCTTACACATTTCTGAAATTTACTTTTTTTTTCCATGTTGAAATAACACAGAAATCATCTTTTACCTCCTTGAGTGAAGGCGGCCAGGGAGAACAAAAACCATATAAACGGCACTGCTTCTGTTATTAATTTGCTTCTATAAGCAAGACTGTGGGCTTTCCACGGAAGTACAAGATTTGCAAATCATATGACTGATAAAATGGCTTATAGCTTACACAGCATTTGTGGAGTGACAGCTTCAGAATGACGGATTTAAAAAATTAGGAGACTTCTGCCCATCGCAGCATTCCAGCTATTTTATTCATCCTCTTTAGATTTTCTTTTGACACCACTTACTGAAAAAGCTACTTTCAGTTATATGAAGATTGACTATAACACATTTCTACCATGTTTTTGAAAAAAGATATAGGAAGAATAAACTGAATATAAAGATTCCTGATAAAATAGCATATAATGCTATAGTTTTAATTTTATTACATATATAAGATACCTATATAAGTATAGTTTTATCATATGTGTATAACTCATATCTATGAGATTAAGCAATATTCAATTTTTGGAAAACGAATGTACACATGCATACACATATGCTTAATTTGTTGACCTCTTAAACTTTGGGATAATTTCTTATGGTTTTATAAAGACGTATGACAGTGTTTCCCCAAATATTTTCCTTTGCCATACCGACACTGTCATTGTTTCAACCTAGGATTTGCTCGTAACATCAACACCAAATCTCTCAAAAAAAGGAAGGAGTACTTTTACTGCCAACAGCAAACACCAAAGCCAGCTCATATTCATAATTACTCATCTTTTGAAATATGTTTTGACATGAATAACTCAGCAAAGCTGAGTCATTGCCAAATGGTACCAACTTGTGCAATGGCACTGGAAGAAACATGATAACTACAGAAGCAAACAGCGACTCTGAGAAAATTGAATCCACCCTCATTTGATCCAGGTAATAACAGTGCTATTTTCTGAAGAAGTGGGAAGGTTTTGTTCTCTTCTTTTTTTTTTCTTTAAAATTCCATAACAGTTAATACAATGCATTTAGCCACAATAGTATAAATTTTGTCAAAGGTATCATGAGAAAAAAAGAACACTGGCTTCCTTTGGCTTTTTACCACAAGGATCTCAAAATAAAACTTCGTAGTTTTCTCGACATCAAAACTCAGTTAAAACGCAAAGATTTAGACAAAATTGAAGGAAATAAAAGAAAAGCTTTGTGGTAGGAAGAGAGTAAAGAAGAAAAAAAATAAGAATTTAACTTCTATATGATTAAGGAATTAACTAATTTTTCATTTTATTACAGAAATGTACACATATCTGTATTCTCATAATATACCCAGATGTATTTTACTAGTTTATTTGCCAGGTGGGTCAGTCCTTTGATCAGAATCCCATTCCATGGGTGGGATCGGTGTGAGACATAGATCGCATGCCCCAAGTAATTAATCTGGCATAAAGTCATAGTTAATAGCCCAGTAGAGCACATGGGCTGAGGCTCCACTCACCTTATTAACTAAAATGACAACTTGGCACTAAGCAGAAATACAAGGCCAAATCCACAAATTCCCTGACCCGTTTTACACAGGAGCAGGAGAGCAACGATAACACAAGAAAAACTCGGAAGCAGTTTGAGTGAATACTGTAAAATCAATACATTCTACACCTCGGGGGAGAGATGTTTTGGCAAGTTTTTCCAGAAGACCACCTCAGTTACTTCAGTTATTCCAAGCCTAACAAGGAAGTCTCTAAGTCAGTTATGTCTGGTTGCTGCCTTCCGATGGTCATTTTTCCTTTTTTTCCGGAAATACGGACAATAGCTCTCTGAATGCAATGGTTATGATGAGGAAATTGAGCAAATTCAGGTGCCCTTCTGTAAATTACCTGACTGCTTTCTTTCTAATCTCTTAATCTACTCAGATCCCTTTGAATTATTTCTCTCTGCACCTTTTGCAACACTCTCAGACACTGTGCCACTTACGCATTAAATAGATGTGTAGTTAGCTTGTCTCCTGGATAATTAACAGAGATGTTAAGGGCTACTGCTAATTCAGTGGCAAGGCCTGGAAACCTTCCACTACCTGGCATGTCATTGTTTATGGTCTACTAAGCAGTTTTCATTTCACCTTATGGGCCCATAGAACATCCAAGCTAGAGGTTTCTCAGATTACAGATGATTAAATAGCCTCTTCTTTTTGTGTTCAGAATCATCTCTACATATATTGGAGACAATCTGGAAAATTAAAATGGGCAATATATATGTCTTAATGTTCTCAGTTTTACCTCTCTAAATTATATTCATTGTTTTACAAGATAGAATAATGGCAGTGTTTCTCATTTTCAAGATAATATATTTTATTGTTCTTGTTTGTCTTTTTTCCCAAACAAATTATCATTGTTGTTTTGACTCATTTTATCAAGTGATGCCTTTAGTTTTCCAAAAGTTCTCTTGTTCTAGCTTTATTTCCATCATTCTTACGTATAGGACCTGCATGTTGGCATCATTCAGAAGTCAGTGGATCAGAGGCATCATATGGAGAGGCTTAGCTGATCTCAAAATCTTGTTATGCAGGCTTTAGTTAGACAGACTAATACAGCTGCCAGAGAAGGGCTCAACACTCAAAAGGCTTTAGTCATCAAAACATACATACAGTATAACAATAGAAAATGTATGTAAGTGTTCACTTACCTGCTTCTGATCAACAATTATTTCGAGGTCTTCATCACTGCTTAGTTTTCCATATCCTTGTTCTTTACTTTTCTTGTGAAAGAATAATTTTAAATGATCATTTAGTTTCTATCCATTAATAATCTTAATTCCTACTTAATATTTTTCAAGATAAAAGCCTTTACTTAGCCTTGTTCACTAGTCACAATGCATCATTCTTTGTATCATTCTCTCATTTACAACAGCAAATGTGTTTATTATTAAACTGCTGTCTTATCATTATTCATTAACAATATCAGCTTAGCCCCCACTATCCAACTTATACCTTTAATCTTTTACTCCATATTCTTATGCTTCTATTTTTAGTCCTGTAGTATCAGAAAAGATTCTTTAACACTTTGAGATAAATAAGCAATTCTTTGAAGAGTCCTAGCATATTTTTCTTAAAGACTGAAAATTCATTTAGTTTTATACACAAGACTTCCAACTGTTCAATGTTTTGTTTTAATGTGTTACATATTTTTAAGAAAAATAGAAGTATTATGCAACTCAGATAATGAATCTTCAGATTTTCAACATTTGCTTATAAGTCAGGTGAATACTGGCTTATGAAAACCAACTCAGAAATAATTTTAAAAAGATAAATAAAAGAATTTTTAGAATTAGATGTTTGAAAGGCTGGAGGACAGACTATTTTAAGAGTTCATTAAGATGTACTTTTTTTTTTTGGCATTTTGTCATAAGTAATTTTGTCCCAATGACCACTCTCCATCTATTTCCTCCAGAGTGAAATCTATAAATTCTAAAGTTAGAAAAGGACATAGATAACAATAATCACTTTACACTTGTGCTACAGGAGAGAGATAATATGTCTGCATCTTTTTTTCTTCCAATGCAATGGTTGGTGAGAATACTAGAAATGTCATGTTGAGTCTTCATACCAGTAACAAATAAAAAATAAAAATTACTACACAGTTAGCTGTAGTTCAAGGTTACTTATTTAAAGATTCTTGCTTTAGTTATTAACTACATCAACTCGAATTAAGGGAATTAAAAATACTTCTGTTTGCACCCACTGTGTCATATTAGGATCCTCATCTCACTGGGGGAAGAGATACACCCTTCAGTGAACATGATAGAAATCTTCACACTGTAAGCACAATTCTTATTTTTTTCCCCATAACATTCAAAAGCCAGATTTACACATTTTTTTCCGTAAAAACATATCTCCAATTTTTGTGGTTTTTTTTTTTACTGTAATAAAGAGATTTCTGAATTTTCCAAGTATTAGGATGCATAAATAAAATCCAAATTCTCATTCATATATTAATGAACTTAGCCACTCAGAACAGAACAGATGGCCACAGCATTTCTCCCTATTATTATTCTTGTCCTCATTTGAGGTTCCATTTCAAGACTGATGGAAAACAAAACGAACCAGGTTGGTTTCAGTCAAGCTGACTTCCTTCCTATCACTTTGCTTTTGTATTCTTTTTGTTCACTGGTTGCCATAAGATATTGTCTAGAGACCCGCTAATGCAAAACACTTAGAAATGCCTTTCCAAATATTGATCTGTATACGTACCAAGTAGCTCATTTGCATGACCCGGTTTCTGGACAAAAGGACATTAAGTAGAGAGGGAATGTGGGTCCTTCCATCCATTTCACTGTCAGACATCCCAGAATTCTTTGTGCCAATGGCAGTGGCTTCCTTGCCAGAACTTGCTGACCAGAGAACCACAGATCTTGCCCAGCAACAGCATTAATAATGTACAACAATAATTGAAGTATTCCTGAATCATTGTCTTGACTTTATAAACATTGTGAAATTTTTGGCTCACACAAAAAAGTCACTGAAAATTTCTTTTTCTAACTAATTTTTATCCATGCACTTCGATGCTCCTCCACTGTTGTTCCCATTTAATGTTTTAAAAAATCCATCTATTTTAAATTATATTGTTTTTATATTTACTTCTATGCATATGGGCTCTTCAGCCTCCTCATCATAAAAGCTCTGGATTTCCCCTTTTTAATGCCCTGCCCTAAGCTTTCCTGACAACCACTGCCAGCAGACAGAACATCAGTGCTCAGAGAACATCATTCAAAACTGCAATTTCTGCAAATACCAAATTCCGCCTCTCCAATCTCAACTCCTTATGTAATTTAGCGGTAAATTTTCCTGGGGAGAGGCTAGCTCAGGGAAGGGAATTATGTCCCCCAACTAAGCTAAACAGAAGTTGGCATTTTCCAAGAGTGGGATGAGGCATTTAGAGCTCTGGTTTTGTACTTAAACCTCTGGTCTCCAAATAGCACACAACAGTACATAAAGCCGGAGCCTGGCAGTTCCACTCTAGAATTAAGCACTATTTTCTAGTTCACCCCACGACCCCGGGGGGATTAATCCTTTTCTAAGCCATAGTGGTATTCGCTCACTTACTGCTTATTTCTAGTGCGAGCATAATCCTCTCTCAAGCACTCAGCTTCCCACTTGGGCTGCTCAGCTCAGCCAGCCCAGGCGGGATCTTCAGCTGTCCTCCCTCCTCCCAGCCGGGAATCCCTGTCTTCTATCTGCACTTTTGCCAAGCACAAAACGCAAGTCCACAGCCTCTGCCTGCTCTTCCACAGCGGCCAAAGGGAGAGCCGGAGGGAAAAAGCAAGCTCTCTCCACCGCCCGAGGGCGAGGGCAGGGCTTCCGTGGGAGGAGAAGCCGCAGGGCAAGCCCTTCCCGTGCTCCTCCCACCCTCCGTGGCCAGACCCAGGAGCTGGGGACTTCCACTGAGGCCGAGGTTAGGCCCGTCCGCCCGGCCCGTTTATGGCGGACTCTGTGCACTGCTCCCCTAGGTGCAGCCGAGACGGGGCATCAGGGCAGCGAGGTGAAACGGTGAGGGCCTAAGGCAGGAAAGGCGAGGAAACGGTGTCTCTGGGCGGACAGGGCTTCACCCCATCAGCAGCTGTCAGCTCAGCAAGGAAACCCCAAACACAGTATCTGCCTCTGTCCACGCCACGCTGAATCCTTCCTGACGAACCCACGGGAGACGTACTTTTGTTAGTTACTTGTTAATGCCGGTCACTTTTTTGATACTATTGCATTAGATGGGTAACTTTCTTAAGAAACTGAGCCTACCTGGGAATCCTACCTCTCCACAGACTTCCACCGTCTCTCCTGAACCCTACTGCCTGTTTCCTGCTGCTTTGTTCCCTCCGCCACAAAAGTAAAACAGGTGAGTTTATTCACTCTAATTAAATAAACGTGCAGTAAACTTGGAACCTCTATGGAAAAATGTCAGGCCAGGTGTGGTGGCTTAAGCCTGTAATCCCAGCGCTTTGGGAAGCTGAGGCAGGAGGATCACTTGTGGCCAGGGGTCCAGGACTAGCTTGGGCAACACAGCAGAACCTCGTCTCTGTAAAAACTTAGCTGGATGTGCTGGAGCTAGACCTAGCTACTCAGGAGGCTACTGCAGGAGTCTCAGGCTGCCGTAGGCCATGACTGCACTCTTGCACTCCGGCCTGGGTGACAGAGTGAGACCCTGTCTCTAAAATTAAAAAAAAATTTAAAAAGAGGGACAATATGGTGGCCACAGATAGGGAATGTATCACATAGGAACATTTTGCAAGTATCACAAGAATGAAATCTGATGGGCTGGAGAGCTGAAAAATGAAGTAACTCCTGTTCGCTGCAGAATATGAATTTCTTAATAATTAAGGGTTTTAATTGAAAAATGCTAGTTGTGTATGAATTGAATTAAAAGGATTCTTCATACTCATTAGGAATGGAATATATAAAGAACGTTTTGAAAGGGAAAAGGAACACTTGATTTAGCTAATTGTACAAATTAGCCCTAATTGCAATTTTTGCCTAACTACAGATGTCAAATAAATATAAAGGTTTGCATGTAAGTAATTCAAATTTTTAAAGATCAATGCTGCTGTGACACACAGTACATATTAATTTATTAAAGCACATGTCACATATACAATATAAAATATAGCCATAAGAAGAAAAGACCTTCTTCCTATCTGCTTCATGGTTGTCAGGATTCAGTTCCTGTCCTCACATTTCCCCCAAATTCAGGCTCTTCTCTACCATCTTCCTTCCCACAGCTACAGAATCGCTTAGATTTTCCCTTTCCTAAAAGATGATTTCCTCATATCTGCTTTTCCCTGAAGACTTTGGTCTAATCTCTTTTGAGTGTCAATGAGAAGAAGGGCTGAAAAAGAAGAAAATGTGCTGAAAAGATGCTTGCCGAGCGTGTGGTGTCTTTGGAAAGTTCATCCCAAATGGAAATTTGGTGGCTCTTTCCTGGAAAGAGCCAGTCACCATCTGGATACAGGTGTCTGTATCTAAGAAGAGAGGTAAGGGCAGTGCAGCTAGATCACTAGGGATAATTGAATTGCAGGAATGGATAAGCTCACTAAAGAAAACACAGAGAAGGAAGAGATGAGGACTAAGGCCAGAGTCCTAGAGAACAGTTTAAGTAATGGGCAGAAGGAAAGAACTCAGAACATATGGAGGAAGAGGAGTGGTTACAGTGTGGGTGGCCGGCGAACTAGTGGAATAGTCAAAGGAACAGTTCTGATCGTGTCAAATGCTGATGAGAGGTTACGTAAGGATATGAACTGCAAGCTTTCAATGTTTTTGGCATTTTGGAAGCCATTAATGACTTTAGGAAGAGAAGTGAAGATGGAAGCCACATTACAGTAAATTATTGAATACCTTGGTGGTAAGGGTAGGAAGATAGTGAGAAAAGACTTATCTTCCTTTAGGAAATCTTTATTTTCTCTCTCTCTCTCTCTCTTTCTCTCTCTCTCTCTCTCTCTCTCTCTCTCTCTCTCTCTCTCTCTCTCTCTGTGTGTGTGTGTGTGTGTGTGTGTGTGTGTGTGTGTGTGTGTAGGAATGGAGCCTTGCTCTGTCACCCAGGCTGGAGTGGAATGGCATGATCTCAGCTCACTGCAACCTCTGTCTCCTGGGTTCAAGCAATTCTCCTGCCTCAGCCTCCCGAGTAGCTGGGATTACAGGCACACACCACCACGCCTGGCCCAATTTTTGTATTTTTAGTAGAGATGGGGTTTTGCCATGCTGGCCAGGTTGGTCTTGAACCCCTGGCATCAGGTGATCCGCTTGCCTTGGC
Organism: Cebus imitator; assembly: GCF_001604975.1. Taxonomy (NCBI): domain Eukaryota; kingdom Metazoa; phylum Chordata; class Mammalia; order Primates; family Cebidae; genus Cebus; species Cebus imitator. Next base: position 1,571,530 of record NW_016107668.1, read on the forward strand.
CTCCCAAATTGCTGGGATTACTTGTGTGAGCCACTGTGCCCAGCCAGGAAATCTTGAATGGAAATGGAAAGCAGGAGTAAGAATGCTAGCAAAAAGATAAAAGATAGAGAAAGAATACTGGGAAATGTATAACTGTTTCCTCCTTCCCTTATGTAAAGGTATTGATCGTGTTCATAATTCAGGAAGGAACCAGTGAAAAAAAAAAAAAAAGAAAAAAAAGTGAAAACGAAGATACCAGAGAATGAGTGGGGATAATTCGTGAAGCAAGAAAGTAACAGCAAAGATCCTTTGGAGAGAAACTGGTTCTCTTTTAAAATTTATTAATACAGCTGTGTGCTGTATAATTGTTAAAAAAACATATTGAAGGATATATACAAAATACAAAAAGTCTTTTTCTCTTGGATATGACGTTGTACATGACTTATGCTTTTCTCTTGACACTTTTTGAAATAAGAATGAATTTTTTTTGTAATTAAAGAAAAGTAAAATGTGATTTCTTGAGAGCTCCATAAAATCGCCACAGAAAAGACTCATTTAAAGGCTACTTTTCAGTAAAAAAGACGGGGCCAGGACTTTACCCTTCCTATATGATGTTCCTGGGAATGAAGGTTTTTTGTTTGGTGTGGTTTTTAGATGTAGAGATTTATCCTGCAGTTTTTGCTTGTGCCCCTTGCGGTAAGCGTGGTAAATGGTGCACCCAGTGCTTTATTGCATTTAATATGGCCCTCTCCTCTTGACTCTCCCTTGTAATATTAGGCTTCTCAGTTCTTTGGCAATATTTTGGTTCATGTCCCTTCTCTTTTAAAATGTCAACAGTGTCAACACAGCCACAAACTCATTGCTGTGGGAGCCAAAGAGACAATGAGGAGAGAAAACAGGAAATGAGGAAGAAGAAAAACTTTTCCCAAAAAGCCTGGAAGAAGAGCTGAGAGTGTTCGCCTTTGAAGGACATAAGCTCAAATAGACCTTTTGAATAGAAAATAACTACCTCATCAGTTAAAAGGGCAATTTTCAGATTTAAAATTTTTCTTTGGTATGGGGGAGATCAGCTTTCCAAAGGGAAAATATTATTTCTACAAAGAATCATTTACAGAGGGGCTGGTTAAGTCTGGCATTTCTTTAATAACAATTTTTGTCTCATCTTTTTAAAAGACAGTCATGGCCTTTTTTCCCACTCTCCAGCTGTGATCATGCTATGGTAAAGAGAGCGGCCATTTAGTTTTGGGTCAAACATAAGCAAACAAAACTTATGGCAGTCAGACTCAGTTCTTAATTTATGTTGTTGGGTGAGAAAAGAAACGTAAGGACAACAAATATGTTGTAGCATTTTAAATGGTGTTTTGTCATATGCGTAAGCCCATATATTTAGTAATTTTTTTGAATTTTAAGGTTAAATCTAATTGTAAAGTAGATATTCCAGTTACTAACTAGTTGGATAATAAGATGGCAGGGAATCACAATACTACAGGCTGGCAGTTCCCCTTTAATGCTGGTTTTTCTACCTTTAGGGTGGCTTTTAGTCTGTACATTAATAGTCTGAAGAGTTTATAAAGTATCTTGAAAATATTTTCTATTTTCTAAGATTTCAAAAAATAAGAATGTTCCAACATAAATATCCAGTAAGATTACACAATCTCACATCATTGTACAGTGACATTTTCTTAAATATATAAATTCAACTTTAGGTATGTACCTTTTTATATATCTTTTCTAGTATTTTGAAACTTTCAGCTTAAAACACACTGCAAAGTTAAAATAATTTTTACAGAGACACCCTGTATATTCAAATGCCTAGATTCTACTACTTTTATTATACTTGCTTTTCCCCCAAATTTATTCATCCACTTGATATGTTTAATTTAAAGTATATCCACGATCACATTTCTACTCATTCTTTCCTTCAAGGTTTATTTTATCTAATTTACTTTTAAAAATTCAGAAAAGCAAGACTATTGTTTCAAAAAGCTTCCAAAATAAGAGCACTAAAGTTTAAGAGTTGTTTTACTGAAAATCTTTGCTTTTATTTGGAAAGCAAATCAGTGAACTATATTCCCAGCATTAAGTGCTAGTGATAGGTCCTATCACTAGGATCAGGAAGGAGGAGTTTTGATCAAAGCGTTGGGATTTTTATAATTCTCAGTCAAAAGCTAGTGGTCAAACAACTCAACTTTCTGGGATAAATCCACGGAATGATAGGCAGTTCACATGGATATTAATCACCATGTCCTCAGTTTTACGTCCTTTGATCAGCGATGTCTCCTGCGTCTGTGAAAAACAGCAACAACCGCACTCTACGCTGGGCTATATAGTACGTATTTACCTCTGGTACCTCCAACGAGTGTGGCCAGTGACTTCTGAGAGGGGTTACATTTGCTCGAAGGGATAGAATGTGGCTGGCATATTGGGATCAAGTAGGCAGAAAACAAAAATTAAGCTTGAAATTTCAATTGTGTCAGATTCAGCCACGTTCCACATTACCTGGAGGACAATAAGTAACTTCTTTTTAATCCTTCTTCACCCTTGAAACCAAATCCTAATAAAACAAACAAAGATGATGTTCTTTGAAACAGAAAATTGAGTCCAGTGTTTCTTTCAGCGGCATGTTCTGTCTTATTTCCTACAGCCTTGTCTCTAAAAGCTATAAATGTCATCATAGGATTGCAGTGACTAATATGTAAAAATGGTTTTCTGTGGGCTGAAGATAATGGTGATTGAAAAATTATATATTTTAATCTGATAATCTCTTGTCATTATGCAATCTGGGCGCTATTTCCAAAACAAGATGAAACTAGCAAGCACTCCTTTTTGGTGGTCTTAACTCTGTCATGCCCCACACGACAGGACTCGAATGACTGTTGGTGGAAGATGGTCCAGAATCTAAGAGAAGTGACTTATTATCTTGCATCCCAGTGGCAAGGGAACACTTCTGTCCCCCCACCAGATATATAAAAAGGTACATACCCAATGTTGAATTTGTATATTTAAGAAAATGTGATTGTACGATGATGTTAGATTATGTAATCTTAATGGATATTTATGTTGGAACATTCTTATTTTTTGAAATCTTGGGTTTCAAAATAATCCCCCCACCCCCAACAGGAAAAGGGTAAATTGTGTCTTCTGTATCTCTGCAGTCTGAGAAAAATAAATACTCTATTTTAAATAAAAACTTCCTGCTTGGTGTTCTGCTTCTGATCCCTGTTGACACTGTTTTTTATCTTTGTATGCATTGGCCCTGGTGGATGGGGGTGAAACCTAGTTGCAGCAATCTCAAACCACAGGTGTACTTATCATCCCCTTTTCCAGTGACTCCTCTTCCTTCTCACTGGCAGCCAGCACACCTGGCATCCCACACCTGCCACTGACTTCCTTTAACAACTGATCGGGACGTCATGATTTTATGACCTTGCAACATAAAATGCGATCTGTTTACTGTAATAGAAAGCACCAGCTGCTTCTATAGGCGTCCCGTGTCCTAACTATATTCCCCTCCATGCTCACACCTTCTCTAAACCAGCATATTTTTTTGACACTCTGATACATGCCTGAGAAAAATTTGTCTATGAAATTTTGTTTCTGACAAGATTGAACCCAAGGTTTGTGCTTCAGCCATAAAACTCATCCAGAAAGTTATTTATTTCTGAGCTACATGTATGTGACAAATGACTTACAGTCAGCATTTCCATTATGGCTCAAATGACTTTTGAGGGTTACTATTATTATTTTTTTAGATTTTATAAGGATCTATACACAGTCATGACAGCTTAGAATACGTCTTTCCCGTGCCTGAGAGTCAAAACACTTTCTGGAGGTGTGACTCATTACTCTCACTCCTAGATTCTCCTCCATGGCCTTGGTAACTGCAGGCATCCTAAGTTAACATCACAGCTCTTGTCATTTCTCTATCAGTCTCCTTACAGCTTCTTTTGCTCATCTTTTTTCTCCAGTGGCTTACATATTCACTACAACAACATTACAGAAAAGACATGACAATTGCTAGAGGGTGGGCATGCCTGAGGCTGCTATCCATCTTCTTCATGAATAAAGGATTTTAGACTCTTCTAAGCTCCAGGATAATGTAGGAACAAGAAAGATCTGGGGCCACAGACAGCTGGTTGATCCACTGGACATGTGACAAGCAGTTAAGAAATTGAACAGCAGAGTCCAGAGGATGCACAGCCGAATCTAAAGCACAGCCACCACTTTACCACAAATGCTAACTAATGCCTTGCTTGATATACAAAATATTATGTTGATGAGGAGGATGGGGTGGCTGGAACAGAGGTGCCCTGGGTTGTGAGGGGTGATGCCAGACAGGCTAGAGAGGAAGGCCAAGTCTTGAAAATCATATTAAGGCATTTGTTCTTTATGTTAAGAGCAATGTAGAGCCATCGTGGGGTTTAAGCAAGAGAGTGATGTGATCAGGTATGTGCTGTAAGAAGTCCACTTGGGCTAACGGGGAGGAATGGGTTGGAAGAAGGAAGCCTGGAGTCAAGGAGAGACGTTGAAAGCCACTGAAGTGGTCAGTGCATGACAGCCGGGAGCCTCTTTAGACAGCGGTTCACAGAGATAGCCGACCACACACCAATTTTTTTTTTTTTTTTTTTTTTTTTTTTTTACTTTTTTTTTTTTTTTTTTTTTTTTTTAGACGGTGTCTTGCTCTGTTACCAGGCTGGAGTGCAGTGGTGTGATCCCGGCTGACTGCTACCTCCACCTCCCGGGTTTGAGTAATTTTCCTGCCTCAGCTTCCCAAATAGCTGGGCCTACAGGCATGCACCACCATGCCCAGCTAATTTTTGTATTTTTAAGTAGGGACGGGGTTTCACCATGTTGGCCAGGATGGTCTCGATCTCTTGACCTCATGATCTGCCTGCCTCGGCCTCCCAAAGTATTGGGATTACAGGCGTAAGCCAATGCACCCGGCCCACATACCAATTTTATAATGACATGCTTCATTCATCACTTTGTGTATCATGAGATTACTTTTTCAACACCAGATTCTCTAGGTGATAAAAGCACCTACATTTTTCTGTAGTCAAGAATTAAATTAGTGGTGTATGGGCCTACAACAGACACATCCTAGGCACTCAACTTAGTGATATGAAAAATTATTTTAGGAAAAATTCAATGAAACAAAATAATGAGAGAAAGAGAAAGAAAACAAAACTTTGGCTAACAGGAAAAAATTTTGTGCTGAGTGAAGTATACATATTTTTTTCATTCCGTAAGCAATATCTCAACTTTTCTTGTCGTTTCTTGCTATTTGAAAAAAAAAAAAAGCACAAAGAGAGCCTGTTTAAAAAGATACAATATGAAATTGTTCAGTGCTGTACAGCATCTAACAGGATTTATTGTGTGGTTTTTTTTTTTTTTTTTGGACAGCAACAACAGGAACTGTTTATGCAAATCTAAGAACTAACTGTGCAGGGAGTCTAAAATAATGAAAAGAAATACGTTTACTTAAATGTATTTGCGGATATCATCATACCTAATGTGTTTTTAAAAGAATGAAGATGGCATATTTAAAGTGTGTTAAAAAACCAGTGATTCCCTTGCATTTCACTTGTTTTTAATGTATCAGAGGATAAAACCTTATAATCGGGAAGGATTAGCAAGGTAAGGTAGAAGGGACACTTCACCATAATGCTTATTCTCTAACTCAAAGTTTGTAATCTCTTACTCAATGTTATCCTTTTACTCAAAGTTTGATTTCTGCTTCTTAGTGAGACACTTTTGTCCTTAAAATTTAAATGTCATAAGGTGTTACATGCAAAATGCTGAAGAATTATATTCAACTACATGTAAGCAGACCTCAGAGTTATAGAACAGACTTATTTCTGCAAGGTCACAGCATCCCGGTGAGTACAGATGACTACTGACCATCTTCTTTCATCTGCAATTGTAATCTTTGCATCGTTCCTATTTTTCTTCTTTAGAAATCAAATCGCAAATCTTAGATGCTTCTATTAGGGAAGTTGCCACAAGATTTTAGAGAGACAATGAGAAAGACTTCTTGAGCAATACAGACTAGAAACATTTCAGTGATGAGGGGCATGAAGTTCGTATTAACTTGAGAGCACTGTAAGGGTTCCCTTGATGAGTCTTCTTGCAATCTCTGATTAATATCCCACAGTGAAAAATGTATTGGTAATATACTGAGAGACAGAAGAATGACTGATACTTAAGGACTTTAAGTGCATCTTTAGAAGTAGATACAAGTTTTAACAAAAAGTCTTTTACAAACTTTATTCTTATAAAATTGTCCTGGGTAGGTGAGCGTGGGGATTTTAAGGAGGGATGAAGCAAGGCTTTAGTAAGAAATGGCTAAATTGCCATGGATGGTGGTACCATGTCCTAAATGGAGAAAAGCCTTAAATGATCAAAAAACACTTTTTATTTTCTTTTTATAAAAAACACTAAAAATTTTAATCAAGTATACAAGTGTACCTATCACATTGTAGGTATTTAGTAAGTTTTTTTGAATAAAAGCATTTGCTTTATAACAAAAAGGGAAGTATTATTTTCACTACTCTTAACCCCTCTTACTGTTTCTTGCCGATGCTATTACAAAAAAGTTGTATAACTACTTTCAGTGTATATTTATACATAGATATATGTATGCATGCATACATGTTTATATATAAATATGCTAATATATACCTATGTATTTAATGATGTGAACATGACTATAGTATACTACTACTTTTTAATCAAAAATATATTGTGACTACTTTTTCACATTAACACACATTCATATCCACATTGCACATCCAAATCTACCTTAAATTAGTAATTTTTATTAAGAAAGCTTAAGAAATCCTAGAAACTACCAGAATAATCCACTTAACCCTTAAGAGACAACAGCACCTAAGTGTTGTCTGCAGAGCCCTGATGGTTCTTCAGAAACTTTGAAGGGGACTGTGAAGTAAAAACTATTTTCTTAATAGAACTAAGAAATTATTTGTCATTTTCACTGTGTTGAAATTTGCATTGGTGTTATAAAAGCAATACTGTTAGCACCTTGGCATGAATCAAGATAGCGGCACCAAACTGTACCAGTTGGGAAATAAATTACCCACTTAAAAAAAAAAACTCACCATTTTTACTTAAAAGTATGACAAGCTATGATTACTCAAACTTGGGAGCCTGGCTTTTTTCTTTTTTCCTGAACATGAATGAAAACAGTCATTCATTTCAAAGAAAACAACCAATTATATTTGTCACCAAAATTAAATATATGGACGAAAATTAGAGATTTGGAAACTTGAATCAGCCACTGTGAGCTCAATAGCTTCTCAATAGTTAAAGAGGTTTCTGATAAGATCAGTAGTGACATTAATGAAGTATTTTTAGATATTGTATAATGAAGTAGGGCAACATTGGAAGATATGAACCAATGAACCAATACCTCAGTAAACCAATATTTTTCGAATGATCAACACTAGAATGTCTCCAAAATCATGCATGAGTTAAGATTCATTCAAAGTAAAAGGGAGACCAATGGATTTTTAACATAAAATGTGCACAAAATTCATTAATATGGCTTCAGATTTCACAGTGCTACTAAACCTCAAGAAATTACATTTCTCAAGTTTTGGTATAGTATGAAAGAATATCCATAATTATTTCAAAAGGCTTTTAAAATACTATTTCCTTTCTCAACTGTATATTTGTGTAAAGATTTTCCTATTCCTATATTTCAATGGAAAAAAGCTACTGCAAAAGATTAAATGCAGAAGCAGATATAATAGCCCAATTTTCTTCCATTAAGCTCTTTTATTAAAGAAATTTGCAAAAATATAAAACGATGTCATATATCTCGATGAAAAAATTTTTTTTGAAAATGAAGTTTTCTTAAAAATTGTGTATGTGTATGTACATGTAATGAGTTTGGTACTGCTATTTTTCAATGATTTTATAAGTAAATAATTAAAACTTTTCTTAATCTTTTTTCTCATACAGTGCAAACAGATATAATCCACATAAAAGATCCTTGGGGTATTCAATTATTTTCAGAAGGATATAAAGACATGGAGACAAATGTTTGAACCACTGCTATTGTAGAAAGAATGTAAACTTTTTCTGAGGTGGTAGAACAATTTGCCTTTGGAAAATTAATTTTTCTTTTTCCTAATAAAGTCTATTTGTCTTTTTTAGATTCTCATGGAAAATTCCATAATAGGCTATGCCAAAAATTATCTCATTAGCCTTATGATAAATAGCTCTCTGTGTTGCTTAGTAGATATCTGAATGGTATTTAATGATAATAGCTTTCGTGTTTACAAATACTTATATTTGAGTTATAGCCTTTAATTTTCATAGGTGATTCAGGGAAGGTAGGTATTTTTCTCCCCATTTATACTGAGGACATGAATTTTAAGAGAGGAAAAGTGCTTTGTCTATCTAGAAAGTGCTTGAGCACAAAATCAAACGCAGCTCTGCTAACCTTGTGTTCCTGTGCTATTTTTTACCTTTGGATGGAAAAAAATAGCTTTTTGGTTTTTATCAACGTAGACTATGCACTTCTGCTCTTGTGCAGTCAAAGCAAGGGCTGAGTATTGGGACACCTTTTGGATTTGGGCACAGCTCCTGACTGCTTTTCTCCTAGGCCATTTCCTCATAAAAGGATGACAGGAAATAATACATTCAAGGCCTCTAGAATAGTGCTTAGTATATAATAGTCTCTGTTATTATTATTTTTCATGATTAGCATGACAACATAACTCTGTACATGGCCAGGGAGATTTGGCTTCATCCAATTCAAGCATGAAAGGTCATCAAAGTCACCAAGACAGAAATAGAAGAATGGCATATGCAAAAGCTTCAGAACCATTCCAGGTCTGAACAATAACCGAAATGCAGCCTTTTCCAGGCTGAAAGCCAAAGTTCATTCTATATATGCTGTTGATCTTCACCTCAGCTCTGCATTCAAATTTAGAGGTGACCAGGTAGGTCAAAAGGTCACTCTTCTGCTTGCCAGCACTGGTTCAAATCAGCTTTGAATAGCTGCTGGGTATCACCACCTTTAATGACTTCCTCCTTGTCCTGATCAGAGGTTTCTGGAGCCACATAAAAAGCTTTGAGAATCCAGGCAAAGCCAGCCCACCTTAGCTTAAAACTCCCTTTTCCGCTCAGTTTTCTAGTTTGGGTCCTGTTGGCTTCACACCTGGTGCCTCTGTCTGCCCAGGACCTTCAGAATACGTGCTATTTGAATGGTCCAGATGGCCCTTGATTGACACCCCTCTGGGTCCTTTTCCCTCCCCTCAGTTCCGCTTTGGTTGCACACAAGGAAACTGCTTCTGACACAGCTTTCAGTCCACGTTTGTGGAAGCAGCGCCAGGGCTAAAGAGGTTCACAGCGTGAGTCAGGCTTCCTGGTGGTCCATGCAGAGCCCTTCGACTGCTTAGCATTCAGGGGCTATGCTGGTAAGATTTGGCTGCACGTGGACGTATCTATAGGAAGTAGCTGGTAAGCAGAGGAATATTAACAGTATTGATTTGGCTCTCTTTGCACGTTGATCCCAACATAGTATATGTACATATTGATAATAAGATAATAACTAACATTGATAGGAACAATGTCATTTGATTTAAAAAAATATAGAGATCTATAACTTTAGGCAATAATAATAAAATGAGAATGAGCCACTAAACACTGTGGTTTGTTCTAGTAAATTTACCTTGGGGAGGATGTCTTGCTATGTGCTAGAATGAAGAATTTGCACATTTTATTACATTTAATGATCAAATAATTCCTTGAGTTGGTTTATATGTTCCTTGGTTTCCAAATGAGGAAATGGAAAGTCCTAAACATTTAGAAATTTTTTGTTTGGGATCATATCAAAGGTCACACAACCTATAAATGGCAGAGCAGAATTAGAACTTAAGATTTTCCGACACTAAAGGTTAGACTCTCTTCAGCTCAGCCCCCTGCCCCCTGCATATTTCCATTTCATTGAAAGTTCAAATAACATCATGCAAAAATACATATTTGATTAAATAAAAAGAAAAAATGTTAAAAGGTCAACAGCTCTTTATTACTTTTTTAGAAAAACTTTCAACTCAAGAACTGAAGACATACGCTGGAATAAGTAAGAGGTCAGTCTCTGACGTCATGCTGCTTGGTTCAAAGCCGGCTCCACCATGTACTAGTTGTACAGCTTTGAGCGAATTGTTTACCTCTCTGTGCCCAAGTTTCCTCATTTGGGAATAATAATAACACCTAGCTCCTTGAGTTGTCAAGAAAAAAAATTAATACATGTAAGCTGCTTAGAAAACTGCTTGACATGTTTAATAGCACTCAGTAAATATTATTAGCTGATATCTTTTTCTCCCTCTTTCCCACTGTCTCCCTCCCTCCCTCCCTCCTTCCCTCTCTCTCTTCTCTCCTTTCCCTCTCCTTCCTTCATCCCTTCCTTCCTCCCTCTCTCTCTTTCCCCGTTTAACAGATTGAATTAACAAAGTGTAAACACTACATAATCTTTTTAGCAAGTTAGAAAGACTCACCAAAGATGGTTCAGAAACTCAGTACTGAATTTTTGGGGGTGCTGGGATTTAAAAATAGAACCTGGTGAGAAGCATTCTTGCTGTGTCAACTCTTAGAATTCTGTATTAAGAAAACCCAGAAGAGCTTTATTTTAAGAGGACTCTGAATGGCTTAGCTGCAGTTCATGGATGTATCAGAACATTCTCTTGATGGTTCACCTTCTTGTGAACTTAAAATCAAGCAACATGAAGAGTTCTAGTTCTGGCCTGACCAATCCTCCTACCCCCAACCTCACAAAAGGCCAACTGAACCAAACTCAGGTGCTGCTAAGTAACTGGAGCAGAACCCCAGCGGTGAGCCTTCACTGCCAAGGCTTTTGAAGTTCACCTCTTTGTTAAATCTTCTTTTAACACAGACTGGATTTTTTTATAGTATGTTTCAGGGATGATGCAAAATATTAAGGATACAGAAAAAGAATGACTACAGATGGTGGATCTGGAAAGTGAGCAGAGAAGAACTCTGATCTGTGTCAGATCTGGGTTCTAGCCTTGTTTTGATGACTTTTTTCTTATAGGGCTTGCCATTTCACCTCTTCTGAGCTCAGTTTTTCCCATATTCAAAGGTTTGTGCCTTTGAGGTACCTGAAGACCAGACAATCTTTCACATTGTTAATCTAGCTATTGGGAAATCACTTCATCAGTAATTTTGTAGTGATTAAGAAAGAAGCCATGGCGTGTGGATCACCTGAGGTCAGGAGTTCATGACCAGCCTGGCCAACGTGATAAAACCTTGTCTCTACTAAAAATACAAAAAGATTAGTGGGGCGTGGTGGTGGGCACCTATAATCCTAGGTACTCAGGAGGCTAAGGCAGGAGAATCACTTAAGCCCGGGAGGTGGGGGTTGTAGTAAGCCAAGATTGTGCCACTGCACTCCAAACTGGGCAACAGAGAGAAACTCTGTCTCGAAAATAAATAAATAAATAAAATCCATTGTTAATTAAAGCAAGAAGCTAACCCTGATAAAAATATACCATTAATTCAAATACTCAGGAGGATTTAGTGTCTTCTACCAGCTGTTGTGTATACTTCCCCTACATCTATTAAACTTAATATTTCTTAATAACCAACTAAAATGGCTGCAACAAACCAAGTCTCCATTCTAATGTAACAAATAAAAGTAGTTGAAATTGGATGTGTAAATATGTTGCTCCAGAAGGAACACGCTGGTGCTCAATTGTCTGTAAGTGTATATGTAAACACCTGCTTTAGAAAACTAAGCCGACAACAAGAGGTAGCATTCACTGAAGGCAGTGAAAAATGGGGACACAACTGTAGTTAGGAGCTAAATCACAGGTAACAGCCCTGAAAGAAGGTAGCAGCAAAAAGAATGGAATTGCCAGGTTTTGGCAAGTTGGTGATTGTAAAGAAATAAACTTGGCTATATATTCTAGTGCTATTTTTGGAGATTATTTTTTGAAAAAATCAGTAAAATGCCATTATCAAGATAAAACTTTAAAGTGCAAGTATACATATTGTCTCACAAAGAATGGGGGATGGGCTTGGAATGCTGATTCTAGAATTGGTCTTGGAATTGGCTGACTTCATTAGCAGTATCTTGCACAGGCCTTCAAGGAAACAGAAATCAGTGGTAGGGATAATTCTGAAGCCACGGAACAGAGCTAAGTTGTCTGGTTCTGCCCACTATAGGCAGATGGGGACTGTGGCCTGGCATCTGAAATGTATTCTTCAGCACATCTGGGAAAGTTTGGATGCTTTATAGATTAAGAAATATTGGCTGGGTATGGTGGCTCACGCCTGTAATCCCGGCACTCTGGGAGGCTGAGGCAGGCAGATCACCTGAGGTAGGGAGTTTGAGACCAGCCTGACCAACATGGAGAAACCCCATCTCCATTAAAAATACAAAATTAGCCAGGTGTGGTGGCACATGCCTGTAATCCCAGCTACTCGGGAGGCTGAGGCAGGAGAATCCCTTGAACCCGGGAGGCTGAGGTTGCGGTGAGACAAGATTGCGCCATTGCAATCCAGCCTGGGCAATGAGAGCAAAACTCCATTTCAAAAAACAAACAAGCAAAAGAAATATCACCACGATCTACTAGGAGAGCATGATAACACTTTAAAATGAGACCATCTCTACTAATCATTTACTGTTTTGAACAGAGTTCCTATATTTAGGTACAACTTTTTCAGAAATGCTCACCATGCTCAGTTTATATGTTCAACCTTCTACTTAAAAATCTCTCATGACATATCTAATAGATATGGGATTTCCTCTTTTATTTTCAGTAGAAAAATGAAAACAGAACTGTAAGATAACTAGTATATGAAATTTACCCATTTATACATTATATTCCTACTATGCTAGCTATGTTATGAGATGACTAAACATATCATTTTCCTTAATGACATACTTGACATATTTATATCTAGTGTGTTTGTAATGATATAAAGCAAATTTTATTTCTCATAAACTTTGCCTTATGCACTTAGATTAATGGGAATGATTGATTGAGAATAGTGGCTTATTCAGTCAACTTTGACACAATTATTCCATGAATATTGTTTATCAAAAGCGTAGTCACCTAAAAGAATTAAATAAAAAAATCAAGTTTGGCTGTTTCCACAGCATATATCAATTCAAATGATAAAAGTGTGATTTGTGTATCAATGTGGAGATGCCCTGAAGTTAAGAATATGTTATTTTATATCATAAAATCACATTTAGGTTTTGCCACTTTCTGATAAACTCCTTACCGCACATTTCCCAACATTCACATGGAGGACGACACTTATTAAATTATAGCATTAAATGTTGCCTAGTTGAGCTGAAAATTATATATAGGTGCAGATGACAGTGCTTAGTTGCCAAGAGTCAGTACATCTTCATTTTAATGCTGCCATGGACAGGCAGTACCATTGAATCTTGTGTCAGTTACTTAATGCATTTGAACCCTCATCTCCTCCTGTGTAAAATGAATCAACAGATGAGATTATTTCTAGTGTCTTCCAGCCCCACTATTCTAAGCATCTATAGGTATGTTTCTTCGGTCACATTTGGAAATTTCACATGGGTACTATTAATCATTTGCACTGGAGAAAAGATCTTGGCCCATGTCTTTCTTACACATTTCCCCCATATTTAAACATAACACTAAATTCCTTTCATTAGTTTATATTTCTCATCATGATATGTCATCCTGATATCTTTTTGTTTCCTTTCAGTGATAGGGTCTTGCTCTGTTGCCCAGGCTAGAGTGCAGTGACATGATCAAGGTTCACTGTAGCCCCAACCTCCTAGGCTCACATGATCCTTTTGCCTCAGCCTCCCAAGTGGCTGAGACTACCACCACACCAAACTATGTTTTTCAATGTTTTGTAGAGACAAGGTCTCACTCTGTTGCCCAGGCTGGTATTGAACTCCTGGCCTCAGGTGATTCTCCCACCTTGCCCTCCCAAAGTGCTGGAATTGCAGACATGAGCCAGCACACCTAGCCCATTCTGATACCTTTACTGTTGGTTGTCAGTACCAATAATTTCTTGAATGCTTACCTTGTCCCAGGAACATTGCTCAGTATTTTACTTACATTATTTTGTTTAACTTTCACAGACTTCTGAGGTAAGTACTCTTATTATTCGTATTTTATTACAAGGAAACTGAAATGGAAATGTGTGGGGTATATTTCCATTAGCTCACATGGCTAGTCAGCTCTGAAGCTATAATTAAAACCTGTCCATATAATTCTTATCCCCATCTATAAACAACTCTATAATACTCCCAGGGGACAGAGGGTGTGGAGCCCGTGATCCCTGAAAAATCTGGGGGACCACCACACCCCTTGCATTCTCCATGTATTCCTGAGTGTAGCTGAACACTCTGGAGACTCCCGGCAGCCCGCTTCCTCACCTCCACTCAGGTAGCACCAAGCCGCCTTTCTGTCTTTAGCCTGACTTGGAGCTCCTGGACACTTCCCCATTTGACCTCTGGCATCTATTGACGGTGTAGCACTGGGGCAGGCCACAAATCATTTCAACTGTTTGCTTACTGCATCCTGGATGCACTGTCACTCCAGCTCATTAGGTTTTACAAGCAAAGTCACAAGGCCAAGGTGAGTATATCCACTGCAGACTCATGCTGTTTTATAACAGCTGGGTCCTCACAGCTGCTGGGCAATTTCTTATCATTACTGCTACAAAGACTGAACCCTTTTGCCAACTAGAGCTCTTTCTTCTTCAGGATGACCTGGCTGCTTTTCTGAGCTGCCCAAGGTCTCAGCATCCTTTTCTCCCCCTCTACTCATCTCTGGGTCTTTACCCTTCGGTTCTTTCTTATTGTCTGTTTTTTAAGAGAAAGCATTGTTTGGCAGGATGAAGCTCTTTACCCGTGGTCCAGGTCTCATTGCCCTCACATTGATTTTGCCACTTTGCTTCACCAGCTATTCATTCACCTGCATCTTCCATCTCTGACTCTCCCTCAGTTCTTTCCCTCTGCATATAAACAGGCCTCACTCTTCTGTCTAAATAATTTCTAGGACTATGCCATCCATTCTCTTTCTCCCTGTCTCTCTCTTCTCTTTAGAAGTCATGATGTTTCTTTTGTTAACTTTTCAAGACGGTAAGTCATAGGAAGACACAACAAAGTATATTTTCTTAGCTTTAGTTATTCATTTGATGCAAAAAATCAAATCTAGGCTCATTCCTAGTTCCTAGGTATTTAACTCCCATTGCACTTATTTACAAAAGTAGTATATTAGACATTTGTTTTTGTTCTTAAAACATAGGAGGAGATAACACTGATGCCATCTCCTGAGTTCTATTTATGTGCGAGGGTCTGTGAGACATAGGTGTGAATCAGGCCCCAGAGAACAAATAGTGTAATCATCAAAATGAAGACAGAGTAGAGGCATAGAAAGCTGACACGCCCTGATGTGACACTGCAATGTCTTCTTCCCAGCCTCATAGAAGTGTCCAAATTGTTAGGTTGTTTAAGATTTAGTCATGCCATGTACATTATTTAATTTTGAAAGCCAAAAGGAATCTTAAGACTATTTAGTCTGACTTTCATTCCCTCATGTTACAGATGAGAGAAAAAAAGGGGCTCAAGAAAGGTGTGAGCTAATGTCACATAACTTAATGACAGAGGTGTTGCTTATCCAATCTACAGTGCTCTTCTCTTATCAGGATTAAAAAATCTCGTCAAAGCTTCATTTTAGTGGTTAGCATAATTATGATGCATAGTAGATGCTTACAAATCTTGGTAATGTCGATGAGGAAAATCAATCATTGTGTGTTTTTTAAACACTGATTTTATGCCAGAGCTGGAATAGGTAAAAGAGAGATGCAGTGGAAAGGTAACAAATGGCTCCCACTCAGAAAGAAGTACAGTGTGTATCATGTAAGTCCTCAATAGTTATTTGTGGAATAAATAAAATTTCCAGAAGTGAAGCAATTAAAGAACAAGCACTAAACACTGGGGAGCAGTGCACACAGATTTCAAGATGGTTAAGATGAATGTGAGATGAAATCATACAAGAAGACTTCAGAGAGAATTCATAAGACTTTATGGAGAAGACTTCATAAGGTATTTGATTTTTGACCTGGTTCTTTGTATGTATGCACATGTTTATGTATGTATGTATGTAGGTACGTATGTATTTTTCCCTGCAGAACTCACAATCTATAATCTAGTTCTTAGGTGATGAAAAGTAAGATTCAGTTAAAAGATTGCATGATCATATCTACTGGATGTGGATAACACTTAAAAAATGACTTCTCCCGTGTTATTATAAGAGTAACATATTCACTATAGAAAATATAGATAAGAGAAAGAAAGAAAAATTAATATAACCACCAGCAAGAGCTCACTGTTCACATTTTGGTGTATGTTCTTCCAGAGTATACATAATTATTTGTTTCTTCAACTTCCATTTCTCTGATTACTAGTCAGTTTGAGCACGTAATTCATAACTTTTTCATCAATTTGCACAAGTTCTTTGACAAAATGCCTACTCATATCTTTTGCCCATTTTCCTATTGAGTTTTCCATAGATATAGAAATGGTTTTCTAAAAAAGGGATCCTATTGGATACAATTGTCCCTTGTTATCTATGGAAAATTGGTTCTAGGACTCTCCACAGATACTGAAATCCATATATAAAATGCTATAGTATTTGCACGTAACTTATGCACAACCTCCCATATTTTTATTTAATTTAATTTATTTTTTTATTTTGAGATGGGGGTCTCACTCCGTCGGCCAGGCCAGAGTGCAGTGGCATGATCTTGGCTCACTGCAGCCTCTGCCTCCCACGTTCAAGTGATTCTTCTGCCTTAGCCTCCTGAGTAGCTGGGATTACAGGTGTGCACCACCACACCTATTTATTTATTTTTTTTTTGTATTTTTAGTAGCGATGGGGTTGGCTAGGCTGGTCTCGAACTCCTGAGCTCAAGTGATCTGCCCACCTCAGTCTCCCAAAGTGCTGGGATTATAGGCATGAGCCACTGTGCCCAGCCCTCCCACATACTTTACATCATCTCTAGATTACTTATGATACCTAATAATTGTCATTATTCCCTAAATAATACAGAAAGACAAGAAAATAAGTCTGTACATGTTCAATGAACACATCTTTTTTTTTCAAATATTTTCAACCCACAGTTGCTTAAGTCTACAGATGTAGAACCACTGATACCAAGGGCTGACTATATATCATTTTATAATTGCTTTTAAAATGTAATATATTATGAGCCTTCTTCCTGTAAATATGTGTACTTCCACAATGTCACTCAATGTCTGTGTAGTGTTACATGGTTTATCTGCAATGGTGGATATTCAGCTTTTTAGATCAGTTTGCTGTTGTCCAGGGTGCCAACTGTCACAAAGGTAAAGCTATCACAAGCCAAGCCAGTCCTGATCAGGAGAATCACCCAGCCATCCCAAAGATAAATGGGAAGTAACAAATGTTTGAGGTTGAGGCGGCTACAGTTTTGGATGGTTTGTTATACATTAAAAGCTAATGAATGTGAATTCTGACCTTCAGATTAACCTTTGCCAGCTTCCAGCGTATTCCCTGGTTGTGGGAATACACTCACTCATGCCTTCCAGTGAAGTGCTCCAAGCATTTTTCCATGGCCTCTTTGTTACCCCTCCACTTTTATCCAGCTCCTCTTCCTGGGCTGTCTTTATCCTTCAACCCCTCAGGTGCCCCTTCTCTTATTCCAGAGCGAAATGTTTAGGGCACACTTGATACCCCTGGATGGGGCCAGAGAGACAGGGTGAGTGAAGGGAGTCATCGTCCACTGGCAGGAAAAACCATGTA
The DNA here is from genome assembly GCF_001604975.1 of Cebus imitator. Classification (NCBI taxonomy): domain Eukaryota; kingdom Metazoa; phylum Chordata; class Mammalia; order Primates; family Cebidae; genus Cebus; species Cebus imitator. The sequence continues at coordinate 1,589,349 of NW_016107668.1, forward strand.
CATAAATGTGATGGTTGATACTGTCAACTTGATTGGATTACATCATGCAAAGTATTGATCCTGGCTGTGTCTGTGAGGGTGCTGTCAAAGGAGATGAACATGTGAGTCAGGTTGGAAAGACAGACCCACTCTTAATCTGGGTGGGCACCATCTAATCAGCTGCCAGTGTGGCTAGAATATGAAGCAGGCAGAAAAATGTGAGAAGACTAGATGGGCCTAGCCCCCAGCCTGTATCTTTCTCCCATGCTGGATGCTTCTTGCCCTAGAACATCCGACTCCAAGTTCTACTGTTTTGGGACTTGGTGGCTCCCCTTGCTCCTCAGCTTGCAGACGGCCTACTGTGAAACTTTGTGATCATGTGAGTTAATACTTTATAAACTCCCCTTTATATACATATATATATATACTCTATTAGTTCTGTCCCTCTAAGGATCCCTGACAACTACAGATTTTGGTACCAGGAGTGGTTCTGGAGGAACAGAATATTAAGGGTGGAATTCTTTGGTTGGTTTTGAGGTTTCTGGAGTTGGCTGCTTAATATGATTAGACCCCAAAATGCCAAGGACTCTACTTCTAATAATATGGAGAACACTGATAGACCTTGGTGTGAACTGTTTAGAGAGTTATGCAAAATAAATGCATTTGACACTCCTGATTCACTGCTTGCAAGAAGCAAGAAATTTAGTGACTCTATACATAACACCTTTGATCATATGTGGAGAACCAAGAAACATAATGAAGCTGGTTGGTTGCTCCTTAGTTCAGTGGACAAAGTGATGAAAAAAACTGATGTACTCAGGAATTCTAACTCAGCTTCACAAGCAGATACTGAGACTCATATCTGCTAAGAATGCCCTGAGTGACAGTCTTATTTCCTGCAGAGAATGAGCTGAAATTGTAAAAAAAACAGACACAAGCTCTTATCATGTAAGTGGCTGACCTGCAATAAAAGGTGCACGCACAGCCTCACCAGGTGTCCACTGTTAAAGTGAGGGCACTGACTGGAAAAGAATGGGACCCTGCAACTTGGAATGTGGATGTGTGGGACGACTTTGATGAAGCTGGGACAGTTTGTAAACTCTGATTAACCTTTTATGCCAGAAGGAACAGCTTCCCCATCCCCAGTAGTGGCAACATGCACTTTCCGGCCCATGCTGCCATCTTTCTGCTTTTGTCTCAGGAGATAAACCCTGTGCTGCCTGAAGCAACAGTGATGGCCTCCCCTGAGGCAGTTGCCAGGCAAGATAATGTTGCTTCTCCTCAGGAGCCACCCTCAACACCCGTTTGCCTCTAGACCTATAACTAGACTAAAGTCCCAGCAAGTCCCTAGAGGTGAGGTTGAGAGTGTGACCCATGAGAAGGTGCGCTACTCAAAAAAGAACTGCTTGAGTTTTCTAATTGATATATACAGAAATCTGGAAAACAGGCATGGGAATGGGTATTAAGGGTGTGGGATAATGGGGAAAGGAACACAGAGTTGGATCAGGCTAAATTTATTGATTTGGGTCACTAAGTAGGAACTCTGCATTTAATGTGGCAGCTTAGGGAGTTAAAAAGGGTTCTAATAGTTCATTTGCTTGGTTAGCTGAAATATGGATTAAAAGATGGCCCACTGTGAATGAGCTGGAAATGCCTGATTTCCTGTGGTTTAATGTGAAGGAAGGGAACCAAAGGCTTAGGGATATTGGGATGGTGGAGTGGATGGGTCACTTTAGACCTACTAATCTCAGCTGGGAGGGTCCAGAAGATACACCCTTGACCAATGCCTTGTAAAATAGATTTGTGAGGGCAGCACCTGCATCTTTGAAGGGCCCTGTAATTGCCCTTCTCTGTATGTCACATCTAACAGTGGGAACTGCAGTCACTCAACTACAAAATTTAAATACAATGGGAATAACTGGATCCAGAGGTGGCAGGAGCCGCGTGGCAGAACTCAACCAACACAGACAAGGTCAGCATAGCTACTGTAAAGGACAGCAGAGGCAAAGCAGCAGGCAGAATAGTCTGAGAGCTCTGGGATTAGCTAATTAATCATGGTGTTTGTAGAAGTTAAATTGATAGGACGTCTACTGCATTCCTACTTAATTTGTATAAGCAGAAAACTTCTAGGTCAAATGGACAAAATACTAATTTGAATTATAAAAACAGAGAATCACAGCCCCTCAATCAATTTCCAGAGTTGAGTCAGTTTACAGACCCAGACCCCTTGAGGGAAGAGCAGGCTGGGTCCCCTTGAGGAAGGACCCCACTATACTACCAAAAATTTATGCAGTGAATCTTCCTCCCATCCTTCCCCAAAAAGACCTCTAGCCTTTTATCAGGGAAGCTGTGCATTGGGGAAAGGGAAATAATCAGACATTTTGGGGACTACTGGACACTGGCTCTGAGCTGACATTGATTCCAGGAGACCCAAAATGTCACCGTGGTCCTCCAGTTAAAGTAGGGAATTGTGGAGGTCAGGTAATTAATGGAATGTCAGCTCAGGTCTGACTTACAGTGGGTCCAGTGGGTTCCCAGACTCACCCTGTGGTCATTTTCCAGTGTGAGAATGCATAATTGGCATAGACAGACTTAGCAGCTGGGAGAACCCCCACACTGGCTCCCTGACTGGTAAAGTAAGGGCTACCATGGTAAAGGTCAAATGGAAGCCATTAGAGCTGCCTCTACCTAGAAAAATAGTAAATCAATCAATCAATCAAATCTATCTATCCATCCATCCATCCATATCCTATTAATTCTGTCCCTCTAGAGAACCCTGACTAAAATACTTACCTTCTCTCTGATAAAAACCAACCTGGTAAATAAACTCTTTGTGCACATGTTAGGAGAAAACAGCATTTTTTTTTGGTTGTTCAGAGAGGAATGCTTCAAACTATATCTTTGTAGCTGAACCTATGGGCACTTCTCTTGGACAGAGGATTGATAAACAGTGTTCATTATGTTTATTTTTCATGTGCTTTTAAGTAATGACCTGTAAATTTTATTTGAAACCATTAAGTTTGAATCATTTTAAATAAATTATTTTATGCATATATATCATATGTGCTGTTTTTATAATTTAGTCTTTTCTTTTTTGCTTACTTACTCTTCCTGCTTCCCGATAAATTTACATCATCAAATACACACTTATCCATCCATGAATAATCAACAAGATAATGTTTATTTTATCTATATTATCCATAGTCATAGCCAAACGCACATATTTGTAGGTAAGTATATTTAACCATATACACATAGACACTAGCTGGGGTTGTCATTATTTTACAGAGTCTGATACTGCACATACTTCTTTGTACCTTGTTTTTCCTCTCAACTCTACCTCATGAATAACCACCTAAGTTCATCCTCACAGCTCTATTTCATTCTTTTAATGCCTGCATGTTATTCTAGGTATGAATGTACCATGAGCTTTTCAACTTTTTAACAAATATGAGCATTCCTTTGTTTTCCCTTTTCTCCCAGCTCTGAACAATGCTGCATTTAGTATATTTGTGCATATTTCCTTAACTTTTGGCTGCTTCAGTGCCCTGTGATAGATTCCTAGGAATGAGATTGCTGATTAGAAGAGTGTATTTTTTATTTAAAAATTGTTTTACGCTGTTGCTGGGTTACCAGCTTGCTGAATGCTATACAAGCCTTTCTTAGTTATGCCTTTTCTCCTATTCTTGACAGAAATAGGTAGTATTGCTTTGAAAATATTTTTAAGTCTGATGAGTGTAAAGTTCTGTCTTTCATTGCATTTCCCTATTAGTTAGTTTGGTCATCTTTTTATATGTCTGTTGATCATTTGAAGGTTCTCTCCTATAAAATTCCCATGTGTATACTATCCCCAGTTGTTAACTGTGTTTTGGGTCTGTTTACAGGCAATTTGTGAGAACTTTTTGTGTAGTATGTCCGTTTACCCTTGGTCAAATGTGTTGGAAATAATTGTCCAAACCTGTATTTTTCTATCTATATAATCCTTTTGGGATGCATATTCTTAATTTTTCCATCAAGAAATATATTTTCTTCAGTTTTAACTATAGCTAGAAATTCAGCCGCTCTAGAATTGTGTGAAGACTACCTCACAAATAGTATTTAACAAGAGAAGAATGAGATAATAGCCAATATTAATAACATCTTCCTTGCAGAAAAAATTAGCAAGTATAGTAAATAATCTTGCTAAATAAGGAAACAATTGCAATAATACAAATTGTCCTATAAAGATCTAAATTATCTTACATTTTCACAGCTTGTTAAATTTGGAGAGTTTCTTATCTTCACATAAATTTCACAGGGCAGGAAATGATTATAGATGAGACCAAGGCATTTCGCTTTTCAAACAGAGAAAAGAATGATAAAAATCAAATTCATTCTGGGTTATTAACGGAGATGTAAAACTGACACAATTCAGGTAAGGATTTACAGCCTGACTTCAAATACCCTATTGAGACTTTTCTAAATAACGCCAGAGTCTTAGCAGCTCTGTAAACAAGCTGATTCAGAAAACTCAGTCTCTAAAGGGAGCTTAGCTCATTCTATCCTATCATGTGAAACATGGAAAACATCTGGGATTTAATCCATTATTAGAACAATCTGTATTATGCACCATGCTTATGTGTTACTGAATGAGGAGTATATTAGGTTTTGTAAATGACTGTCTAATTTATGTGGGTTCAGACCAGGCACTTAAAAATAAAAGAAAAAATAACCTGCTATATATTTTAATACCAAATTGCAGAGAGCCAAAATATATTTATTTTACCAAGTTTATAGTACCAATGTTTTAATTTTTTAAATAAAATGCCACAAACATATGTAAATGGGAAAATGATATATGTAGGTCTTCTTTCAAACATTTAGTATAAAATAAAAATGATTTAATCTACATGTCTAAATGCTTCAGAGTCCTCAGGTCTTTGATAAAGTTTAAGTATGATACAACTGTTTTTCATTTTGGAAAATATTTTTATTATTTTATATGAAAATGTCATGAATTTAATCTAAATTTTTTCAATAAGAACAAAAGGCAACTAAATAATAATGACATCTTAATGCTCCTTAAAAGGCTACTTTTGGCTTCATTGGCTACTAAAGTGATATTAAAGAATAAATAAATTTCTTAATACCCAGCAGAAATCTGCTGGACAAATAAGTGAAGGGAATTTACATAATAGCGATTTGAACTTACAAATGAGCCATGTGAAGAAATGCTCTAGCAGCTTCTACTGACCACTGCTTTTATCCCAATTAAATCCTCATTGACTATTTATCCAGGACATCTTACATTTGTTCCTCCTCCAAGAGGTCTCACAATTTCAGTTATGAAAAGAGAGTGATATTTGGAATAGCCTTTTCAATTTGGAGGCAATGTTATTTGAATAGTAAGAGTTTAGAAAGGTCATTCTACAAATTTATTTTTTGCCCTTGAACTTACTAAAAAAAAACCCTGGCTGGGAAATTAAATCCTGAATATCTTACCAGTAGATTTCTATGGTTCTCAAACTTAATGTTTAGAGAACTCTGACACTAGCTTCAGTGATGATCAAATTTAGTAACATGCTTCAGATTGTATTTTCACAGTTTCATATTCATAATAGGCAAGCCAAATTTTTTTTAGTGATTAGTTAAGAATATTTATTTTATGGTAGGCATTTGGTAAAGTTTGGAAATAAGATGGAATCTAGACTCAAACTGCAGATAAATCTTTTTGGTCAAGCTAATGCGAAATGTACGTGTTTCACAAAGTACTGAAATAATATCTAAACAACTGGGTATACTAATATGAATGAAATGGTTCCAATTTTATAGTGGGACCCAAACTCATACCAAACAAAATGAAATAGAAACTTGGTACTGAACTATCTGTTTTTTTTTTTTTTTTTTTTTTTTTGCCAAGGTTCAAAGCCTGGCTGTATAAATCAGAACTACCTGGATTTATGTTAAAAAACAACACCCCTGTGCTTCACCCAAGATATACGGAAGTTAAATGTCTGGGAGGGAACCAGGGAGCTCCACTTTCAAAAGCAGGCCCATTGGACTATTTATGCAGCCAAATTTGAACATCACCAATGTAGACAAAGCAGAATATCTAGTTGCCTTCACCAACTGTTTAATCTGAATCATGCTACAAGAATTTGAGTAAAAGAAATGTGAAATGCATACTAGAATTAGTTAAAAATTGAGCATTTCATATTTAATCTTAGGTAAAATTTTGCTTAACATTTTTATAAATGTGGTGTCTAGAATACATTAAAGTAACTTCACAAAATATGCCAGAGGTTTTAAATATATTTAAAAATGGAACACTTAGCTCGTGAAGACTTTCCCTATTATTGTGTTCATGTTAAAGCATACGAGAGTAACAATTTTTTCTCAGAACATATAGCAGGAATGTGAAATCTTTCAGATTGAAAGAGAAATAATGTATTAAATATAGCATACAGAATGGTGAAATTATAATGAATTACTCTGCATCAAATTACTACTTCTGAAAATAGCTAAGTGTAAATGGATTGAAGAGCTGGGTTTTTTAAAGTTTATTATTATTATTATTTCATTTTTAGAGACAGGGTTTTCCTCTGTCACCCAGGCTGAAGTATAGTAGTACAATCATAGCTTACTGTAGCCTCAAAATCCTGTGTTCAAGGGATCCTCCCACCTTAGCCTCCTGAGTAGCCATGACTACAATCATATGCCCACACACCTGGCTAACTAAAAAAAGTATTTTTGTAGAGATCAGGGTCTCACTGTATTGCCCAGGCTAGTCTCAAACTCCTGGTCCCATTATGACCTCTCAAATTGTTAAGATTACAGGCCTGAGCCACAGTGCTCAGCCAGGTGAGTCTTAATTTTTTTCTCAAAAAGGTATGCCTTTCTATCTTTTCAAAATAGAAATTTTTACAAATGTGATATATTGTTATTAGACATGAAATATCTAGGCATTAGAACATCCATATTTTTACCATGTTCATCTTTTAGAAGCCTCCTATTGTTATTAATTCAAACTTTTTCAATACTACCTCAATCAAGTGACACAAAAAATTACCCAGTTTTCCATGGGAATAGTACTCTTTAACGTATTCATTGTTCTCAGGTTGTTCTGTGCTTCAACCTTGAGTAATTAACAAAACCTCTCTGCATTAATTGCGGATCCTTCCCTTGATGGCAGTCTACGACATTTTTAATTAATTGCTTCAGCAACCTTATTTCCAGTCATATCAGGTCTTATATTCCCTTCACCACTTGCTTCTTTATTTATTAATTATTTTTGCTATAAGTGTACACAAAACCTAACTTCTGAAGTAGTGAAAAAACATACAAGGTCAAAAGCATGCCCTAACCTGTGCAAGGGAAACATACCTATAGCTTTTAAAAGTGTCAAAGTCAGAGGAAGTTGAGGTGAGGGCCTCTGAACAGGAGAAAATAGAAAGTAGAAGCAAACTCTCAGATCCATTTTTTGGTACCCTTTCTTGTGTATTAGTCCTTTTTGATAATGCTGATAAAGACTTACCTAAGACTGGGAAGAAAAAGAGGTGTTTTTGTTTGTTTGTTTTTGAGATGGAGTTTCACTCTCGTTGCCTAGGCTGGAGTGCAGTGGCGACATCTCTGCTCACTGCAACCTCTACCTTCCGGGTTCAAGCGATTCTCCTGCCTCAGCCTCCCAAGTAGTTGGGATTACAGGCATGTGCCACCACTCCTGGATAATTCTGTATGTTTAGTAGAGATGGGGTTTTTCCATGTTGGTCAGGCTAGTCTCAAACTCCTGACCTCAGGTGATCCACCCACCTTGGCCTCCCAAAGTGTGGGGATTACAGGTATGAAAAAGAGGTTTAATTGGACTTAACAGTTCTGCATGGCTGGGGAGGCCTCAAATCACGCAGAAGGTGAAAGGCACTTCTTACATGGTGGCAGCAAGAGAAAATAAGGAAGAAGCAAAAGCAGAAGCCCCTGATAAACCCATCAGATCTCATGAGACTTACTGGCCCTCAAGAGTTAACGACCTCCTCCTGGGTCCCTCCCACAATGTGGGAATTCTGGGAGATACAATTCAAGATGGGATCTGGGTGCAGACACAGCCAAACCATATCATTCTGCCCCTGACCCCTCCAAATCTCATGTCCTCACATTTCAAAACCAGTCATGCCTTCCCAAAAGTCCCCCAAGTCTTAACTCATTTCAGCATTAACCCAAAAGTCCACAGTCCAAAGTCTCATCTCAGACAAGGCTTCCGCCTGTGAGCCTGTATAATCAAAAGCAAGCTAGTCACTTCCTAGATACAATGCTGGTACAGGCATTGCACAAATATAGCCCTTCCAAATGGAGAAACTGGCCAAAACAAAGGGGTTACAGGGCCCATGCAAGTCAGAAATCCAGTGGGGCAGTCAAATTTTTAAGCTGCAAAATGATCTCCTTTGACTTCAGGTCTCACATCCAGGGCACGCTTATGCAAGAGGTAGGCTCCCATGGTCTTGGGCAGCTCCACCCCTGTGGCTTTGCAGGGTACAGCCTCCCTCTCGGCTACTTTCACAGGCTGGCATTGCATGTCTGTGGCTTTTCCAGGGTAACAGTGCAAGCTGTCGGTGGATCTACCATTCTGGAGTCTGGAGGACATTGGCCCTCTTCTCACAGCGCCACTAGGCCATGCCCCAGCAGGGACTCTGTGTGTGGGGTCCCACCCCACATTTCCCTTCTGTACTGCCCTAACAGAGGTTCTCCATGAGGACCCTGCCCCTGCAGCAAACTTTTGCCTGGACATCCAGGCATTTCCATACATCTTTTGAAATCTAGGCAGAAGTTCCCAAACCTCAATTCTTGACTTCTGTGTACCCACAGGCTCAACACTGCATGGAAGTGGCCAAGGCTTGGGGCTTCCACCCTCTGAAGCAGCAGCCTGATCTGTACACTGGCCCCTTTCAGCCATGGCTGGAGTGACTGGGACACAGGGCACCAAGTCCCTGGGCTGCACACAGCATGGGGACCTAGGCCTGGCCCACGAATCACTTTTTCCTCTTGGGCCTCTGGGCCTGTGATGGGAGGGGCTGCTGTGAAGATCTCCGATGTGACCTGGAGACATTTTCCTCATGGTCTTGGGGGCTGACATTAGGCTACTTGTTACTTATGCAAATTTCTGCAGCTGGCTCAAATTTCTCCCCAGAAAATGGGTTTTCTTTTCTATTGCATAGTCAGGCTGCAAATTTTCCAAACTTTTATGCTCTGCTTCCTTTATAAAATTGAATGCTTTAAAAAGAACCCAAGTTACCTCTTAAATGCTTTGCTGCTTAGAAATTTCTTCTACCAGATACCTTAAATCATCTTTCTCAAGTTCAAAATTCCACAAATCTCTAGGGCATGGGCAAAATGCTGCCAGTCTCTTTGCTGAAACATAACAAGTCATGTTTGCTCCAGTTTCCAACAAGTTCCTCATCTCCATCTGAGATCAGTCACCTCAGCCCAGACCTTATTGTCCATATTGTTATCAGCATTTTGGGCAAAGCCATTCAACAAATCTCTAGGAAGTCCAAATTTCCCACATTTTCCTGTCTTCTTCTGTGCCCTTCAAACTGTTCCAACCTCTGCCTGTTACCCAGTTCCAAAGTTGCTTCCACATTTTTGGGTATGTTTTCAGTAACCCCCTACTCCTGGTGCCAATTTACTGTATTAGTTCATTTTGATGCTGCTGATAAAGGCAGACCCAAGGCTGGAAAGAAAAAGAGGTTTAATTTGACTTCCAGTTCCGCATGGCTGGCAGGCCTCAGAATCACTGCAGGAGGCGAAAGGCACTCCTTACAAAGGCAGCAAGAGAAAATGAGGAAGAAGCAAAAGTAGAAACCCCTAATAAACCCATTAGATCTCGTGAGACTTATTCACTATCATGACAATAGCATGGGAAAGTCCAGCCCCTGTGATTCAATTACCTTTCCCCTGGGCCCCTCCCACAACACGTGGGAATTCTGGGAGATACAATTCAAGATGAGATTTGAGTGGGGCTACAACCAAACCGTATTATCTTGCCTTTTCATTCAGCTCTAACAGTTGATTTTAGAGTAAAATGTTTTGATTAATGTTTGCATACTTCAGATTAATCAAATAATTGCTAAGGTTTGACCTCATTTCATTGTGTATAAACACAGTGTTGATGAATAAATGAAGATTTTACTCATCATTGCTATTTCTGATTGGTTAAAGGCCAGTTATAAAATAACTTATTTTTCCTACTCATTGGAGTCTGACCTTCATATGTTATGCTCTCTTCTTTGTAATATTCTTGGTTACAAAACTGAGTCTGCATTTCTTTATGGATTCATTTACTAAACAGTTAAGTAATTATTATACAAAAGTTACTTGAAGGGGTTGTTTTCAGATCACATTCCTTAACTTTTCTTATAGCTTTTAATGTTTGGTTCTATCTTGTTACATGTCCTTATAAGGCACAATAGATTAATTCTCCTCTCCCAACTATGAATTAACAGAGGTTATCCCTATCTACTGTCTTACCATTTATTAGATTACATTCAGACTTCCTCAAAAAACCTTTTGAAGCAGTTTTACAAACTTAAGCAAGGAAACAAGCAAAAAAAATTTTTTTTTTAAATAAAAACAGAGAAAAGTCAGTAAAAATGATCAAGGAGGCAGAAGTTTTTGTAGGAACTCAACATGAGTTACTTAGTAAAAAAATTTTTTTCTCTTTTTTTAGAAATAAGGTGATAGGATCTCACTATGTTGCCCAGCCTGGGCCAGGAACTCCTGGGTTCAAGTGATCTTCCTGCCTCAGCCTCCTCAGCAGTTGGAAGTTAGGCACCTGTAGTTCCATGCCTAGCTCTGTTTTCTTTTCAACACTTGTCATTGTGCTAAACAGTTGTTTCTTTTTTCCCCTCTGTCTCATCATTAGGATGTAACTTCAAGGGCTTAATTTAGTTCACTTCCAGGTGTCTGACCCGTAGAAAGTTCTCAATAAATAATTGTTTATAAGCATGGTTCTCCATATTGGGTGATTCTTCCCTCTCCCCAACTTGCCAGGGACATTTGGTACTGCCTAGAGATTTTTTTTTTCTTTCTTTTTCTTTCTTTTCTTCTTCTTCTT